>NW_020925744.1:6453584-6475524 GCF_003984885.1 Neopelma chrysocephalum
CGCATAAACCGGCACCGAGTTGGTTTGTGTCTTTGTTACGGGCAACACTGATATCAGTATGTAGAAGTTGCACTGCAAGGGAATTCCTAATGAGGTTCTTTTTGTATACACCAGCCATATTTTCTTCTTAGATGTGTCTATTAACCTGGCTTTACTCCACTGAAGTCAGTGAAATAATTCCAGCTTTTCACTGATGCAGAGAAGATCAGCATCTGCTAGCTGTAACATTAGCCTTTAGATTGCCTTTTCAAGCAAGTTCCACATCATTAAGCAGGGGTTTTTTGTACAGAACAAAGTACACTACAGAGAAGGTGGAGGAGGCTTTGCAGTTAAAGCTCCAGCATTGGTTTGTGGCCTCTCTGTACTACTGTTTGAAACAGCTATACTAAGCCTGCAACTCTGAATGACTTGGACTGGGAGGCTCAGGAGCCCAAGTGTTGCTTTATAGTCCCTCTTTTTACACAGTGTGTGGGCAAAGAGGGAGCAATTCCCTGGCAGAACAGAAATCTCTCCACAATGTAACCGTTCACAAAACTTGGAGCTTAGTGAAGAGCACAGTTAGTATCTGGACTACAAAATCCTCTCCAGAGAACATAAATCTGTTCTGCTGTGTAACCTAAACCTGCAATATAAATGCAAAGCTGCAGTTTAGTGCAATTGCATCTTTACATAAGTATATATCTGGCTATGGTTGAGTTTTAATATACCATTGATATAATCACCAATAGGAGACAAAAATTGGCATCCAGTGACCCCATAATTTCAGAGATGCTATAATCAGAACAAGAGAGGCTATTTGGAGAGCTTCAAAGAATCTTTCCCATTCCAGAATCAGACCTCTTGATGATGTCTTAGGTCCTCCACCAAATAATAATGCTGAAGCTTTATTAGGTAATCAATAAGACATGATACAGGGTATGGTTATCATAAGATAATCATACCCTGGAGCATTTTGAGGCATGAGCTTTATGCCTCTAATCAGATTGGGGTGAGATTATCTTTTGGTAACCACACCCTTGGGGACTGGCTCATTTCTATAATGAAAAAATTTTATGGTTGGGGAAAATGTGCATTCCTGCTGTAAAAAAATGAAAATGGTAGTTTAGAATTATCAGCCATTTCTCCCCAACAGATTTCCTTTTGGAATGCTCATGGGGAATTCCTCACTATATTTCAAGGCAAAAATAATTTTGAAACAGTTGACATGTTTGGGAGTCATCTTTAACCTACCATATATGTGTGTATATATATGTGTGTGTGTGTGTTTGTGTGTATGTGTGCATATATTTATATATATATACACACCAAAGAAGTACACAGGTGTGCTGGTTTAAAAGTTAACCAGCAAGGGAAAATGAACTCAATTCAAAAGATAGATTTATAAGTCAGAATAACAATTTATTAAAATAATGCAATAAGTACAGTTATACAGACAGACAATTGGTTTTAACCCACAAAACCCAAATGTACAACCCAGCACCCTAGGGTATGAACAAGAGTGGTGTACCTTGGCCCACCCCCGAGTCCAAAGCAAAGGGAGAGGGGATAAACCTGCTGGTGGGAGAGCTGCTGCAGTCTGGTCAGAAGTGGTGATTGCAGTCCAGTCGAGGGTGGTGGTCTCAGTCTGGTTGAACGCGGTGGTCTGCAGTATTCCTCTGGATCCCACGAGAGGTCGCAAGGCTCTGAAACTCCCAGTTATATACTCTCCAGTTCAGGCGGGAGTGCTCAGTCCCTCCCTCAGAGTAGGGAATTCCATAAAAGGGCATGCGGATGCTCAGTCCCTCTTCCATATAAGGGTATCAGAGCGGGGAATTCCATATAAGGATATCAGAGCGGGGAATTCCATAAAAGGGTACAGGAACATCTTCCCACCTTGCAGGGCTCTACTGACAGCAGTTTTTGGGAAATGGCATGGAGGCTATAGAATACACAGTTTTGGGTTACACCCATCCAGGGATGAATTGGTCCCAGCCGTTCTAACCAGGATAACAGGAAAAAAATATACAGTGATAAGTTTGTCGTAGAGCTGCAAAACAAAGAAAGGTGTTCCCTTGTTTTCTTTAACAACAACCAACCAACCAACCAACCAACCAAAAATTAGGTATTGTTTTTGATGTCATATATGCTACACATCCAACTGCTGTTTATATACATTAGAAGCCTATCTACAGTTATTTTTTTTTCTACTATTTACTAATAGAAAATCGCAATGTTGATAAAAGTTCAATTTAAAGGAAAGAAAAGAGCACATTGCACTGAAACCAAAAACAAGCTTTTAAAAATGCAATTATAAGAAGTAACAATCACACTTAGATGTGTACATTTAAAATATACTCATACACTCTGTTTTTATAAACAAACTCACTGTAGACACTTTGAGATATTTTGGAAGTACTTTCTATGAGTGTTCGTAAGAAACATTGATGAAAAACTGTCAAATTTGCATTGACTATAATTGCAAAGTGCAATTTTTATATGTTTATGAACACATACCTGTATGAAATATCCTTGCACAAAATCAATTCATCAATAGTGACAGAATTCAATGATTTTCCTGAATCAGAGTGACATTAATAATAACAATAATAACAAAAACATTAATAATAAAACCTCAAATAACAATAACTTCAGGGCTTCAAACTTAAACTAGTATTTTTTTATCATTGGAGCTCTGGCACGTCTGTGTTCCACCCTACCCTGCTCCAACATAGTGTGAAAGGAAAGCACAAAGAGACAAAATGTTTAGTCCCACTTATCCAAGACCTCAGTGACAGAGTCAAAAGCAGAATCATAGTCTAAATACAGAGCAAGGTTCTACACTATGAGTTGCTATGTGCCTGAGACAGCCCAGTCACTAAACTGAGCCTGTGTCAGGGTTGTTTATGTCTACTCAAGTGAAAAACTTTCACTGGTGAAAATACACAAATGGCCTTTGTGGAGAACCATTGAATATGAGCCTTAGTTCAGAAAGCAGATAACACAGGCGGGAGGCTGTGACCTTTCAAAGAAGATCCAGCTGATAAGAAGCCTTCAATCAAACTGAAGGGGTGTCAAAGCAACTGTGGTTTCACACCTTGTGCTCCCACTGCCACCATGTTCTTCTGTGCTCACATCCATCCTCTCTGCTTGTTATGATTTTTCTAAACTTTGCCTGTATTTTGTAGGTGTGTGTGATTGTTCTTCCATAAAACGAAGGAAGATGTTTTTAGATGGGGGATGTCTCTTGCCATTCCCTTCAGCATACACACCTTTTCTATCTCTATTTGCTGCCACTACTCTTGGCTATAGCTGTCTGTACAGTCCAACAGCACAGAACAACTACTAAAACCACTGCAACTAACTCAGGACCTTTTGTTAATCTACCAGGACAACTTTGTTCATACATATTTCAGCATGCAGTTATTTCAGTTACTCTGATATTCTGGTATTTGTGAACAGAGAAGGACTTACGGGAGATGTGATGGCAGCAGGCTGTCTTGGCTACAGTGATCATAAAATGGTTGAGTTTAAAATTTTCACAGTAATGAGAAAAAAGGACAGCACAGTTGCCACCCTGAAATTCAGAAGAGCAACCTTTACGCTACTCGGGGAGCTATTTAGTAGAGTACCCTGGGAATCTGCTTTTGAGAGCTTTGGAGCTCATGAGTGTTGTTGTCTTTAAAAACCACTTTTCAGACACAGGAGCAGGCAAGTCACTGTGTGATAACTCAAGCAAGTGTGGCAGAAGACCAGCTTGATTGAACAGGGAATTCCTCGTGGAGCTCAAGAGGGAAAGGAAACAAGATCTCCGGAAGCAAGGTCAGGCTTCGCAGGAAGGTTACAGAGTTGTGCTTTGTATATGCATGCAGATGACATGAGAGATCAAAGCTCAATTAGAGTTGAAACTGGCCATTGTTGTGTCAAGCAATAAAAAGGTTGCTTTTAAGTATGTTAATAGCAAAAGCAGGTCTAAAGAAAACATTGGACCAATACTTGTTGAAGACGGTAATCTGACTAAAAGGGATGAAAGAATAGCAGATACAGTCAATTCATTTTTTTGTCTCAGTCTTTAATAATACTGATACACCTTGGGCTACCTGGTGCCCTGAGTTGGAGGACCGTGAGTGTGGGGACAGTGATTTTCTGTTTGCGGACACTGATACCGTAGGGGACCAGCTGGATCAGCTGCATGTTCACAAGTCCATGGGACTCGATGGGGATTCACCCCACAGTATTGAAGAAGACAGGGGATGTTATGACAGAACTCCTCTTGATCATCAACCAAAGGTTTTGGGAGTCTTCGGAGGCCCCCACTAACTGGAAGCTAGCCAGTGTTATTCCATTTCATAAGAAGAGTGTGAGGGAAGACCCAGGAAACTATAGACCCTTTAATACCAGAAACAATTATGGAGAAAATTACATTGGATGCTGTTGAAAAAAAATGCACTTAAAGGCACTTAGAGAATAATGCAATCATCAGACAGTCAACACAGGTTCACAAAAGAAAAGTCCTGTTTAACTGATTTGATAGCCTTCTATGACAAGGTCACCTGCCCAGTGGGTGAAGGGAGGGAGGTGGATGTAGTTTTGATTCTGATGTTCCTGAAATTGTTGGAATGTGTGGGAACCCACAAACACAGGATAAACAGGATTTAACTCCAAAGAGGCATAAGTAACAGGATCAGGCCTAATACTTAAATGCTTAAAAAAAACCCAACCCTTAGACTTAATGAAAGAAACTCACAGGATCCAAATATTTAAAAGATTTGGCTTTTTCCTGTCTAACAGCACTGAGGTTTGAGCCTGTGTGCAATTTCTGTCCCAGTTCATGCTTAGTCACAATCACACCAGTAAAAGGAAATGTGCAGCAGAATTTTTTTAGCTCAGACTGTTCTGTTCCATTGCCCTGAACCTATTCACAAGTTCCACAAAGACCAAAAGTTGTTATGGTCTTAACATTTGAAAAATATATGGATGTGGTTAGAGCAAATGTTAACAGTCTAAATGTGTCTAGTCTTATATGGTGCCTTTAAGGTTCCAAACTATGTAGTTAAAGACTGAATCAGTCATGCACCTGAGTCTTCCAGCTATAATTTCTGAAACATCTTTCAGGGCCAATTCACAAAAGTAATCCCAAAAGGCAAGTGTCTTTTTGCTTTTCCTTACAGGCATGTGACTGTAACAGTGTCCAGTACAGGGGTTTCCACCTGAAGCACATCAGACAGCATTTCTTCTGTTCCAAACTCCTAACGACTTTGATGAAGTTTGATATGTGTAAAGTGTTCTAAGAACTTCTATTCACATGGTGATTAAAAAAATCCTACTTGATAGTTTGTGTCCACTGCTATTACTATATAAAGAAATGGTTATATTTTTTTTAATTGATAAATCTTTGCAATTGCAGCACACCTGGAAGAACACAGTTCTGAAAGAAAAAATTAGATACATATGTCCATGGGGATCTTTTGAAGATGATCATCAATTAATCATAAACTGTCCCAAAGCCCAACAAAGTCAGTGACAATCTTTCTGTTGCATCTGAGAAGAGAGCTGTAATAGCTGACAAATTAGGTATTACTCTGAGGAGATGCAACAGAAGTTCATCTCATCCTGAAGAAAGGCTAATATGCACATTGTTACACCATGTGAGTTGTGCCAGGCATATGGATGACCCTGCTAGGATTCTTCCCATAGATTTGTAGCTTATACGAGGGACCAACCATGAATCACCCCGCACAGCTGCCCACAGACTGGTCATGGCCCAGGCTCCTGAGACTGCTTTGACTTCTCCCAACTTCTACTACTCCCCAAAGCAGAAAATGTATAAGACTCAGCGTACAGTCAATATTTCAGAATTGCTGTTATACTGGCTGCTGGTGTTGTAAATGGACAAGGTAATAATGCAGCCAAAATCTGGGCCATATATTGTCCAACTAGCTAAATAAACTTAAATTTTAAAAAGCAAATATGGCAAAGAAGTCTTTGACATGAATGTTAAAGTTGCCTTTGGCATTTGTTAGTCCTAGGTCTATTATTCTTTTTATTATTCTTAGAGTATGAATCTTAGAGTATTTATTTTTAATTCCTTCTTGACTGCAACACCAGAAAAAATGAAATTAACTTGCATTTGTTTGTGACATTGACTATTCAGATGTGGAAATTTTCATTGAAATAATACACTGGAATGTCCCCTAGAATAATTTTTGTCTGTTAGATGGCTGACACATGGAGTAAATGTCAACATGAGTCTTAAAGGCTAACGTTTCTATCTAGCCTATGTATATCTAAAAACACTAAGGGTATGGGAAAAATTAAGGAAAAAATATAAATTTAAGTGGTGAGACTATAATTTTGTCCTTAAGCATCTCTTTGAATTACATGGCGTCAGCTTGTACTGGATGTTTCATACTTCTTACATGAAAGCTTCAGTATTATGAACCTGTCCCTCTTAACTATTAAACATTAGTAATTTTTTTCTTCACTAACAGCTATTTGCAATGGGAAAGCAGATCCCTCTCTCCTGCTGCTCTCTGGATAAACATCAAACAATCATGTTACTTGCCTTGATGGTCTTCAGAGTGTAGCTTTTTCGATATGATTTTACACTTGTATGCAATTTCCCCCTTCAAGTAAGAATATTCTTTCATTACTTTTTCAGGATGAAATTCCCTTCTAAAAATTTGTCCTATTTCTTAAACATGTTTTTTTTAGAAGTACGGTCTGGTGGCACAGTAATGGTCATTCCCCCAACTTAGAGGATAAAAAGTATTTTTCCAGTTTTGTTAACATGAGAAATAATTTCAGATCTCACTTGCTAACACCCAACTAAAAAAACATCCCTCGAGCCATGTTACCATGAATCTAAAGTAACATTGGTACCAAAGTACAGAATTCACAATAACATGGAACTCAATTATGAACAAAGAAAACATCCTGAATTTTACAGCAGCCAGTATTTGTCAGTGCTGATGAAATTAAAGTATGTATTCTGATATTTCTTTTGTACTTTTTAAAAAATTATACACTTGAAAAAAGTCTGCTCTGAGTCTCTGCCACTGTTGAAAAAACTAAAGACAGGAAGGGACCTTGTGAAATACCTAATCCATGTCCCCTGCTCAAGCAGGGTGGCTGCAACAGGTTGCCCAGGACTGTGTCCAGTTGGGTTTTGAGTATCTACACAGATGGAAACTCCACACCCTTTCTGAGAAACCCATTTTTGTGCTTGACAGTTGTGATGGTTTTGAGTTTAGTCCTTCCTTCCTGGTCACCAGGAAGGAAGGAAGGAAGTATTCCATCCTATTCCTTTAGGTAATCCAAACATATAAATAGACGGAGAGAGAAGCCTCTTCCTCTCTTCCCTTCTGGTGAGGTTTGGAGACAGCAGATTCCCTGCAGCCGGTCTCGCTTCTGTGGGGGAGCTGGGGCCTGGCTGGGCCTACAGGGCCTGTTGTTCCTGCTGATCTGGAGTCCAGTAGCGTGGCGGCAGCATTTGGACGATTGTGGTATCCCAAGGAAAGTAATAAGATATTCTTTTGCTAATTGTTTAGTTTGCTAGATACTGAGTGCTTTTTTTGATTGTGTATATCTGTTCTGTTTGTTTGGGTTTTTTTCCCTTCCCCTTCCTTTCCCTTTCCCTTTTGGGATCATATATAGTATTTCAACTGTATATAACTGTAATATACATAAATACATTTATTTTAATATAGTTCGGCTAGTCTGGATCTTGGAACCCCTGGTGGCCTAGTTGTTAGCATGCAGGACTCTCACTGCTGCGACCCTGGTTCGATTCCTCGGTCCCCCGGGCAGATGGAGCCCGTTAGCCCTGTGAGGCCATCCATCTATGAGAAGGTCACTCTAAACAAACCTACGTCCTGAGGACCTCACTGCCATTGTCCAAGCTTGCTTGGCCCCGGCAGATGAACCTTAGGATTAAAGGGTGGGCTCAGTTCAGCGCAGGCTGTGTCTCACCTAAAAAATCCATTGCGCAGGCTGGAAAGGTAAAAGACCTTTCCCAAAATCTTCGTTCGCGAAGACTGGCCATTATTTTTAGTCTGGATTTTTCATAGTTTTTTTCTTTTGCTCTTTGCTGGAGGTTTTTGTGCTGGGTCTTGGGACTTGGCGGGGAGTCAAATAAAACTTTCTTGTGTTCAGAGTGATTTTCATGTGTTTCAGTTTGTGCCCACTGCCTCTTGTGCTGTCATTGGGCACCACAGAGAAGAGTCCGTCTCCCTCTTCATTCCCTCCCATCAGGTATCTATCATAGAATCATAGAATCAACCAGGTTGGAAATTACCTCCGAGATCATCAAGTCCAACCCTTCACCCAACACTGCCATAGTTACTAGCCCATGGCACTAAGTGCCATATCCAGTCTCATCTTAAAAACCTCCAGGGATGGTGAATCCACCACGCCCCTGGGCAGCCCATTCCAATGTCCGATTACTCTCTCTGTAAAAAATTTCTTCCTAATATCCAATCTAAAGCTCCCCTGGCACAGCTTAAGACCATGCCCTCTTGTCCTACTGCTGGTTGCCCAGGAGAAGAGATCGACGCCCACCTTTCTACAACCTCCTTTCAGGTAGTTGTAGAGAGTGATGAGGTCTCCCCTGAGCCTCCTCTTCTCCAGGCTGAACAACCCCGGCTCCCTCAGCCTCTCCTCATAGGACTTGTGCTCCAGTCCCTTCACCAGCCTTGTAGCTCTTCTCTGGACCTGCTCCAGCACCTCAATATCCTTCCTGAACTGAGGGGCCCAGAACTGGACACAGTACTCCAGGTGTGGCCTCACCAGCGCTGAGTACAGGGGAAGAATCACTTCCCTGGTCCTGCTGGCCACACTTTCCTGATCCAGGCCAGGATGCCATTGGCCTTCTTGGCCACCTGGGCACACTGCTAGCTCATGCTCAGCTTCCCATCAGTCCAAACTCCCAGGTCCCTTTCTGCCTGGTTGCTCTCCAGCCACTCTCTCCCCAGCCTGTAGCGCTGCATGGGGTTGTTGTGGCCGAAGTGCAGGACCCAGCACCTGGCCTTGTTGAACCTCGTCCCATTGGAATCAGACAATCTCTCCACAGCTTGTCCAGGTGCCTCTGAAGAGCCCTCCTGCCTTCCAGCAGATCAACACTCCCCCCCAACTTGGTGTCATCTGCAAATTTGCTAATGATACACTCAATCCCCCTCATCCAGATCTTCAGTAAAGATATTATAAATAGAACTAGGCCCAACACTGATTCCTGGGGGACACCACTAGTGACCGGCTGCTAACTGGATGCAGCACCATTCACCACCACTCTCTGGGCCTAACCATCCAGCCAGTTCTTAACCCGGCATAGAGTGCAACTGTCCAAGCTGTAGGCTGTCAGCTTTTTCAGGAGCATGCTATGGGAGATGGTGCCAAAGGCTTTGCTGAAGTCCAGATAGACGACATCCACAGCCTTCCCCTCATCCACCAGGTGGGTCACCTGATCATAAAAGGAGATCAAGCTGGTCAGACAGGACCTGCCCTTCCTAAACCTGGGCTGGCTGGGTCTGATCCTTTGTCCATCCTGTAGGTGTTGTGTGATTGCACTTAGGATGATCTGCTCCATAACCTTGCCAGGCACTGAGGTCAGGCTGACAGGCCTATAGTTTCCTGGGTCCTCCTTGCAGCCCTTTTTGTGGATTGGCATGATATTCACCAACTTCCAGTCATCTGGGACCTCCCCAGTGGGCCAGGACTGTTGGCAGATGATGGAAAGCACCTTGACAAGCTCTTCCACCAGCTCCCTCATCACCCTTGGATGGATCCCATCTGGTTCCATAGGCTTGTGAGGATCCAAGTGGCTCAGCAGGTCACTGACTGTTTCCTCCTGGATTACAGGGGGGCTATTCAGCTTCCTGTCTCTGTCTACCAGCTCTGGAGGCCAGTTGTCCTGAGGACAACCTGTCTTACTGTTGAAAACTGAGGCAAAGAAGGTGTTAAGTACCTCAGCCTTTTCCTCATCTTTGGTGACTATGTTCCCCGCCATGTCCAACAAAGAACGAAGGTTTTCCTTGCCCCTGCTTTTGCTATTGATGTATTTGTAGAAGCACTTCTTGTTATCCCTAATAGAAGTGGCAAGATTGAGTTCAAATTGTGCCTTTGTCTCTCTAATTTTCTTTCTACATGACCTAACTATATTCCCAAACTCTTCATGAGTAGCCAGTCCTTTTTTCCACAGTCGGTAAACTCTCTTTATTCCCCTAATTTCCTTCAAAATCTCCCTGTTCAGCCAGGCTGGCCGTCTTCCCTGTCAGCTCGCCTTTCGGCAGACTGGGACAGCCTGCTCCTGTGTGTTCAAGACTTCCTCCTTGAAGCATGTCCATCCCTCTTGGACCCCTTTGTTTTCAAGGGCTGTTTCCCAAGGTACCCTCTGAATCAGTCTTCTGAGTAGGCCGATGTAGCATGCACGTGGCATGCGTGGGTTGGCAGAAGATTGTTGCGGGGGCTCACTAGGCGAGGTGGGTCCGGGGGCTGCGGGTGTTCGGTGTAGCTTCCCCTGTCCCGCGCGGCTTGTGGGCGGGGGGCGGGGCCGGAGAAAGGGGCAGCGAACGCTTGCAGGGGCGGCGGGCGGCGTGGGCGGTGGTGAGCGGCGCTGGCTCGGTTCGCCGGGTAGAGCCGGCGCGACCGTTATGGGTCCCTGCGGTGGCGGGCAGGGCGGCCAGCGCACGTGCGTGGTGCTGTTGCTTCCCCGGCAGCTGCAACTGGGGCTTTTTGCCGGGTCGACAGGCACCAGGTGCCGGTCCCGCAGCTGGCGGCAGTCTTAAGAGACGTGCGCGGGGGAGAGGGGTGGGGCGGCGGGGCGGCAGACGTGGTCCTGAGGTCGCCGGGGCTCCGGGGTGGCGGCGCGGGGCGGCTCAGCTGCTACTGCCTGGGTCTCCACTGCTTTTAGCCGTAGAGTTCCCAGAAGCAGCTCGCGAGATAAAGCACCGCAGCTCCGAGCCCCCTTTGTCGGGGGCTGGGGGCTGCAAAGCTAATAACTCACTCAGCTTCGCTGTTTCGCTGTCCGCTCCCGTCTGCTGGTCCCGACTCCGGTGTCTGCTGCCCGCCGTTAGGTTTCTTTTTCTTCTTTCTTCCTGTTTCTGTGCACTAACCTATCTTTTTTGAGCTCACTAAACTTCGTTCCTTGGTCTACCCCAAGGCAACGTTTACAGACGTCTAGGTTTTTTTCGGTAAAAGGACTCCCACTTTATAAAACTAAAGTGATAATTGGAGACCTACCGATAATACCTGATACAGGTTTTAAAATATCTGATCTAATGTAGATTCGGTCCCTTTGGGGCGCCATATGTAGCGTCCACGTGGACGCTGCCTTTATATGATAAAGAATAACTACACGCTCTCCGGAGGTGGTGAAATCAAAGAGCCTTTATTCGAATTTCCCGCACTCTTTTATATCCCATAACCATGTGATCCCTCTACTCAATGGGGGCTGTGAACCTCGGCGCATGCTCCTTTGGGCCTCTCTGCCCCGGTACATCCCCTGTACCTCAGACACGCCCCTACAGGCCGAAATCTGCCCTGTGGAAGTCCAGGGTAGAAGTTTTATTGACAGCCCTCTTTGCGCCCCTGAGTATTGAAAACTTCATTATTTCATGGTCACTGTGCCCCAGACGGCCTCCGACCACCACATCTCCCACCAGCCCCTCTCTGTGAACAGCAGGTCTAGTGGGGCCCCACCCCGGTAAGCTCATTTACCAGCTGGAGCAGGAAATAACCCTCTATACACTCTAGGAATCTCCTAGATTGCCTCTTCTCTGCTGTGTTGAGTTTCCAGCAGACATTCAGCAAGTTAAAGTCACCCACAAAAACAAGGGCTGGCGATTTTGAGACATCTGCCAGCTGCTTGTAGAATAATTCATCACCCTCATCATCCTGATTGGGTAGTCTATAACAGATTCCCACCAGGATGTCAGCCTTGTTGGCCCTCCCCCTGATTCTGATCCACAGGCACTCAACCTTGTCTTTAATGACTTCAAGTTCTACAGAGTCAAGAAAGTCTCTAACATACAGAGACTCCTCCACCTCTGCCTATCCCTTCTGAAGAGCTTGTAGCCATCCATGGCAGCACTCCAGTCATGCGAGTCATCCCACCACGTTTCTGTGATGGCGACTAAATCATAGCTTTCCTGCTGCACGATGGCTTCCAGCTCCTCTTGTTTGTTACCCATACTGTGTGCATTGGTGTACATACACTTCAGCTGGGCTGCTGATTTCACTTCTAACTCTGGCTTTCCACACTTAGGCTCATCTCTGGAGAGCCTGGTTTCAACCCCTTCCCCCTTCAAACCTAGTTTAAAGCCCTCCTGATCAGCCCCGACAACTTACGGGCTAGAGTCCTTTTGTCCTTGCTAGATAGATGAAGCGCATCTGACTCTAGCAGGCTAGGTATCATAGAATTTGCCCCATGGTCAAAAAAAACAAAAATCCGCCAGTGGAACCAATCCTTCAGCCACCTATTGACAAGGTAGGTTTTCCTACCTCTCTCCTCATTCATCCCTCCTACTCCAGGAACTGAGGTGGATACATTAACTAATCAACCCAGCGCCTTGAAGTCCTTTTTAATTAGCCTGATAGCTCTTTCACTAATGTCATCACTGCCAGCCTGGACCACCAGCAGTACATAATAATCAGAGGACCGGACTAGCTCAGGGAGTCTTCTACTAATATCCCTCACCTGGGCCCCGGGAAGGCAGCAGACTTTCCTGTGGATGGATCCAGTTGGCATATAGGGCCTTCAGTTCCCCTCAGAAGGGAGTCATCTACTACAACTACCCTTTTTTTTTTCTTTATAGCTGTGGTTGTAATCCGTCAGGTAGATGGGGTGCAACTGGGAGACCCTCCAGACAGATCCTCTTCTTGAATGCCCTCTGCCTGACTCTCTGGGTCCAGAGCCTCATTCCTGTTCTTTAAGGGCACCGTGGAAGCTGATGTGGGTAGGGAGGGGATTCCTTTACCTCTCCAATCAGGGATCTGTTTCCATTCCTCCCCATCTACTTGGTTTGCTCCATCTGCCTGATGGAGGGGCAGGGCTTCACCATCTCCTGCTGGACTTCTTTTGGGGTTGAAAGTCTATTTCCCTTTCACTCTCCCTAATACTTAGCCTCTCCACTTCTTCCTTGAGCTCTGCCACTAGGCACAGCAAATCATTCACCTGCTCGCATCGTTGCAGGCATCTCTCACACTGTCCTCTGGTACTGACGCCAGGCTCAGACTCTGCAGCCAGTGACCTGAACAGCTGTGTCCTTCCTGGGGGGTTCTGTCTGGGTTAGCGCATACCCCCTGAGAGCAGCAGCAACAGCTTTTGCTTGTTTGGAAACCATTGCTAGGTTGAGTTGAGCTGCAGCAAAAAAACCCACCACAACAAAACAAACAAACAAAAAAACCCCCAAACAAAACAACAACAAACCACGGCTACACAACCCACCAGAGAGAGCTGGGAGGGTGGCTGTGCCCTTTTGGCTCACCCTGCCTGCACGAATTGCCATGCCAGGACATCACTGCCGTGCCACATTCCTGTTTGCCTGCTCTTGTTTGCAAGAGCCTCCGCTTCCTGGAGCAGTTTAAATCTCCCGGAAACGACCTCAGCTCGACCCCTTGGTCAGCTGATTAGGCCTCACAGGGCAGCTGGTCTTGTGAAAATGCTCCCCAATCCCCTCTGCTCAGCTATGCTCTGCTCAGAGACAGCTATGAAAACCATGAAGGATCCATCCCTGTAGAGAAGTACTGCATCATCTGTAACTGCTGCTTGCAAAACTATTTGATCAGCAAAGTGAATTTCTCTCTAGTAATTCACTTAAATTAAAGGAATACTGCTTTCTTTAGAGTCACACTGTTATACCAGCACTTCCCCAGACTTTTTGATTTAGAAGGGGAAGACTTGACAGTTTAGAGTCTGTAGCTTTCAGAATGCACTTTCCCAATATTTTTGCTCTCAGCAGAGCTTATCACACGTTAATCATTGTCCCAAGACCAGTAAAATCAGATATTATAATAATTCATTTTGAATCTATAACATAAAGAATGTCTTTGTCCTTGTGAAATAGACACACAGCTATGCACACAGAAATGCAAGGCAAAGAACATGTGATGGCTCTCCTCTTTCAGCATTCCCTGATAGTTTTGATGTTTGCCATTACCAGGACTGGTGTAATTATTTAGGAATCCAGAACAACATTTCTTTTTCTTCATTACAGTATACTGTGTATTTTCCACAAAATTCAAAACAAAACCCCAAAACACAGTAAAAAATAGGAGTAAAAAACTTTTAGAATAAAGACGGGCTTCCTTTCATCCATGATCAGCAAAGCTGATTTCATCTCCATTTCCATCTACTTCTGCAGGTTTAGGTCAGGCATTGTCATAGAAAGGAACTATTTGTTTGATGGTAAGGGTCAAGGCTCCCCAGAGCTGTGGATACACTAGCTGTGGTCCACAAAACTGTGAAAAGAATGAACCCCCCATCACATATGATTGACAGAAAGGATCTGACTTCACTGGCTTCAGCTACAGAAGATAGAAGAGCATCAAATTTCACTTCACTTTAAAAAAATGTTGCCCCATAAAGTATAATTTAATCAAATATGTACATATTTTGTCTCTGAAGCCTCATCCCAAACCCAATCCTTATCCTCAAAGCTATTTTTAGATCACTTAACAAAGGCTTCTTAGTATTATAAAAGTATGGCACTCCAGTTATGTGGAATGTCACTCCAAAAACTTTCTAGCTGAGGCTGGTTATTCATGTACTCCAGTCGAAAATGAATCAGTTATATTCAATGAAATCATATAATGTCCCACTTTATAGCTAAAACTTCACAGGGAAGACAAATACTTCCTTCCAAAAATTTCTTTCATCTCCTCTTTGAAGTGCTAAAGGTTGAAATGCTAGGAATAAATTGTGCCCCATTTGGATGATACCCAGAGTTTTCCCTCATTGGATCAGATCAGTGGACAGCCTGGACCTACTGATGTTTTTATTTTTCTTTAATGTCCTTGGGAACCAAAATCAGAAACAGTAAATATCTTAGAAGAAAGAATCTAATTTGATACATATGTAAAGCAACAAATCCCTACATTAGCCAAAAAGGCTGTTAAAGTAACTGAGAGAAATTAAGCACTCAGACCTACATACACAAGATTTGCTGAAGCAGGGTTTTGAGGAGAAGAATTTAGTCCAGAAAATATCCTGGATTCTCCTCTTGTCTATTCTGCCTGCTATCTTTTGCAGCCTTAGTTAGATGAACTTGAGCAATCAGAATCAGATTTAGGAATGCTTGGGGTTTAAGTCCCTATCTATGACCCTTCATCCACACAGTGTCTATGTGTTATAAATTAGTCTTTGGGCTCTGGAGTCCCATAAATACGACCTTGTTTGTGACTGCTCCCATCAGATCGGGCAAGCACTGCACAGTCACCACGAGACCTAGAAACTTGGAGAGTGCCATGTAAGCCCTGCTCAGTAAGTGTTCTTCAAGAACACCAAACTGAAGCTGACAGAATGAGATCCTTCACAAAACGCAATTGCATTCTTTATCTTTTTTAGACCTTGTTCCTGGTGGTACAGGTAACTTATGTATCCAGCCTCAGGCCTAGAGCACTTATGCATTGAGAAAGTTCAGATCCTTCTTCAGCCACAGTGAGTTCAAGTCCACAAATCTCCCTTCACAGAAGACAATAAAAATGCCCAGGACAGAGGCCATGAAGAAAAGAAGCAAGTTCTACTGGAGAGCAGAATAGCAAGCAAAGAGCATGATTCTGCAGTGCTTGGTGGCTCTCAGGCCTTCTCCTGGAAAAAAAGTTGGAATTGGCCTTGTGACCTCCAACTACCAGCTCCAAACACATTTGGAGGGGAAGGAGTGAAACAAGCATACATGCTGTGTTCATTTTAAGGCCCACAACACTGACAATATTTTCATAATGCAGGCATGCTTCTTTGTAAATATTATGCCTTTATCACCAAAGTATCCAAAATGGCTATTCTACCAGAGAAATTTCTTGCTGGCTAGCTGGTCAGCTTATGTCTGTCATTCAGTTTCTGGGATATGTGTGTCACACTCACAAACAGAGCTCTGCCTAATTTCATGCCAAAAGATACACAAAACCCATACACAGGGAATCGATTATGTTGTAAAACGGAGTACGAGTTAAAAGAAAACCATGGCAGTAGTAATATTAATAATATTAATGAGGGCTGCTGGTGCCTTTGTTCTTCTAGGAAAGCACACAGAAAATGTTCCAACTCTAAAGATATTTGGTCTGACTTAGCAACATAGAACAGAAACTAAAAAAAAACAGTGAGGAATCTTTCCTGAGGAGCACAAGAGTAGAGCTTTGTGGAAGCATGAAATTTTAAAGTTGGATTTAATGGTGATAAAAAAGAATACACTGGGCAATACCAACTAGGAACCAGAGGTAAGGAAGATGAAAGTTACATCCACCCCATATGTATGCATCTGAGCCCAGCTGCTGCTAAACAGAGTCAAGGGCAAAATGTCATAGAAGACTACAGGTACTTGGGAACATACAAAGGATAAAAGCTTGGAGATTTGTGATAAGAATATAATTATGGTTTAAACAAACTCTTCTGAAGGCCATATTTTTAACCATTACACTGTTAATAAAACACCAGATGCAAATAATTTTAGGGCCAGAATGAGTCACAAAGTACGTGCGAGATGGCAGGGCCTGGCAGGAGCATTACTGCACAGGTAATATGGCTGAGAGGCACGAGGTAGCAGATCTATTTCAGACTGTGCCGCTGGCTTGTTTCTGAGTGAATCACAAAGATTCAAATATTCAAGAGCAGCTTCTAATTCCAGATGTTGTGCTTCAGACACTGAGTCTCTTTTCAAAAGTGCTGGACACCTGCAGTTCTCTCTGCAATCAGATGGGATATTGTCTGGATAAAGTCATGAATATCTGAAGCCAAGTTCTGAACAACTAAGAGTGAGGTTTTATGTTATGGCAAAAGTGATCGGCCAACAAACTGCTGGTATAAGAGCTGCCCTGCTCCCACCTTATTCTCCCATGAGCTGTTTTTGCTTTTCTTGGGATAGGTCTGACCTCACAGAGCCGGGGCCTAAAATGGCAGAAGTATTCATTTGTGGGGGCTTACATACCTTCTGGATTAGCTCCTTGAGTCATCTCTCTTTGTGGCCTCACAAGCACCGGAGGGGTGCAGGGAAGCATAGAGGCAGTAAGGAAGAGTAAGAATTCCCTCTGAGGCAGTCACATTTCAAGGCTAATTTGAACCCGTATGTCTTATCCTCACCAATCATTTCTTTCAGTATCACCATCTGGAAAATGGAGATGGATAGGGGTTATTGTAAGACCACTAATGTGAATAAGAATGAGGAAGTACAAAGACTAAGAGTGACTCCATATAAATATAAATCTTAAGTAGAATGTTCTTATTCTCATGTTTCTTAAACTCTACTTGCTGCATTCGTTTCTCATCATAGAATCATTTAGGTTGGAAAAGACCTTTAAGATTGTTGCGTCACTCTCACCTCTCTCCTCACTAATGCTGTTGAACAACATATATTTGTTTCAAATCAAATTTAATTGAAATATGCCCTCTCTACAGTACTTTTAATCAGCCTGTATGTTGAAAGTCGTCCTATCACTTTTAGTTTCACTTTAGCTGTGCTGCTGTTTCTTGTACCCTGAAACAACACTCCTCAATCAGTGCCTCTTATCAGAGGCTGGCAGGAGGTGCTGCTTCCAATTCATCAGCTGGGAGGAAAAAGCTTGCAGTAGGATAGCTGCTGCTCTGCCAGTGCCACTGCACAAGTCAGCTTTTGAGAGGGATTACTACTTCAAATACTCAATTAGTGAAATCTTGGCTCTGCTGAAGAAGGCAGTGGGATCTTTGCCACTTATGTGTAGTGAAGCCAAGATTTCATCCTCTCTCTATATGCAGCTGTAGTACACTGAGGCTCAGGATTTTCAAGCTCACCCATAAAAGGTTATTCCCTGCATCTGAGTTAACTTGGGAGTTGTTGCAGTTATAGACCACCCATTATTTTACCATTACAGCCCCCACAGAGACAGATACGTCAGCATGGCTAAGAGAAAAGGAGGGTAGGTAGATGTTGAACATGAAATCATATTTAGAGCTAACAGGTGCTGGAAGGTATGATGAGGGTTTTTTTCCCCAAAAATTTCAGACTGAAAGAGTACCTGGAGAAGAGCACAGGAAGCCCCAAGTAACATTTGTCAGCAACTAATCTTAAAAAAATCCACAAGCTTTTACCTTCCACATGAGCAGGTAGTCTCATTATGCAGCTCACTGATAACAGCAATAACAGCAACCAATTCAGTCATATTAATTTTTTTCCAAATACAACTATTTTATAACCTGATTTATTGACTGAAAGTCAAAGTGTGACCAATAGTTAAAAGCCAGTGAAATGTGGTTATACTCCCATAACCTTCCTATAACCTGATAATATGGACAAAATATGATCCCTACTCCAATAGTCCCTACTCCAAAATATATACCATTATCCACAAATTTATGCTTTACTTCTAACTGATGATACATGGCTATTATTAAAGATTAATATCTAAATATTATTCTAAAGTTTGATATTTTGATATACAACCACATTAAGGCTTCATTAGGACTATTTAACTAAAATCACAGAAATTATTTATGTATACTGAATACAGTGCATTCACTAAGAATGACCTTCATCACTTGAAAGTGGCCTGCATCAGTCACACACATACAGAATTATTCCTCATCCAAAAAAAAGAAGCCGAAAAATTAAACTGATAAAGTAGTAGGACTATGGGTACAGAATAACCCGTTTTCTATAGGTGAGGAACCTGCATACGAACAGGGCAGCTTGTGCTGTGAAATATTATCCTATAAATAGAAGTGCAGTATGTTATAAAATAAACATGGAGAAAAAAAGAAAAAAACTCTAACAGGTTGTTTTCTTTGTGTGCTTACTGCTGGATTCACAATTATATTTTTGTGCATATAAAATACTGTATAAACAATTTCTGCAAGATATCTTTTTAGTACTTCCTCTTCAGTATGAATTAAAAAAAAAGCTATAGAAAAAAGGTTTAATACAATACTTCTTTTAAAAATTGGAACAAAGTCTTGTGACACTTCTGTTTGCTCATTTGTTACACTTCAGCAACAAAATAATACCTGGAATACTGTATTTCTACTGCTGTAGAAACTGGCACCCCTTTGGCTAAATTTTGAAGAACTAATTTTATAATTCCTTAGTCAACATTTACTCAACACTTGGAAATGACATGCTGTGGACAAAGTAGACTACACTCCATGTTAGCTGCCCCGAGCAAACAGCCATTCAAAGCAAATGTTGACAGAATCTCATTTAATGCAGGAGTGGATGTCTATTTGCATTGCTTTATTTTCTTTAAAACACTGAAGTAATACATTTGTGAATGCAGGAAGAATCTATATCCATTAATACACCCAAGCTTAAACCAGATTAGGTCCCAAAATGGAGGTTCATAGAGCCAATTTATCCAGTACTCACAGAAATTAATAGAAGTCCTTCCACTGACTTCTAAGAGCAGTTAATCACCACCGTATGAGTTTAAAACTACCTATAGATGGGTAGTTTCTTCTCATAAATATATATGCTGATATTTTATTCAGTGGAGTCCTTTTACAAATCTTTAATCATGCTCAACAGAAAATAGGGATTGTTTTTAGAAGTAAACATTTTGATGTCCCAAACTAGCTAAATTAGAAAAGCTACTGCATTCATAAAGAAAGATAATAGTTTTGATTTATTTCTTAACTTTTTTCTTCTCTGTTAGGAAAGAGGACTGCAATCAAGTTTAATGGTTGCAACAAGGAGCAATTTCATTCTGGAGTCACTAGGCAGTGGTGGCGCAAGGCCGGTGGTCAGGCCTCACCAGGATGAAAAGAAAACCAGAAAGAATGGCTCCCAGGCTTTTCCTCCAGAAATGCCCGGACACAGTCCCTGTCTCCGTCCCGGCGAGAGAACTCACCGTCAGCCCCTCCCCTCTCCTGGGAAGAGCCAGCCACCACCAGCCTCTGATGGGCCATTATCTAGGAATGCGGCTTTGCCAGTTAGGTTCTTTTGTAAGGCTAATTGATCCCCTTCCCCCTTCCCTATTCGAACTCTGTTTCTCTTACAGGGGAGCAGGGGAAGGAAAAAATTCCACTCTTGAATTTATAACCTATAACACTAGCAAAGCATGAAAGACTTGGTGGGTGATGCTACAACCTAGGTCTATCCAACTGTTGGAATCAGATCTTGTTGATGTGCCCTCGAGATGTCTCACAGGCCACAATTTGAAAATCTTGCTTTACAGTACAATTGCCTTGTATTATTCTTGTTATCTAAGGGACTCATATCCTATCTCATCCCCTAAAGGACCTGGATGCAAAGACCTGATGTGATTCTCTTGTGTGACAGATGAAATCCGTAGCTGGATTGCTGATGATACAGCCAAACAAATTTAACAGCCAGCTGCTACTGGCAATTCTTCCCCCACATTACTTGCTCTTCATGCCCTAGCAGGTAGGAAGGTGTGTGTTGGAGGAACTTCTCTGACTCAAGGAAGGAGATGCAGCAGTGTGTGCACGGGGGAATGCCAACATATAGGATCTGACTGTCACCTGGGCTGGCATTTGCTGCTATAGCAACAAAATGGATTAGAAAGCTAACCTGTCATAAAAGATAACAGTTTGTTTGACAAACACTTGTCAAAGTACTGAAAAGCCATGGCAGCTTCAAATTTCCTCAAAAATCGAAGGCAAAGCTGAGCTTTGTTGCCTTTAATTCACTTTGGAAACAGATAATATAAATAGGAATTTACACAACACGAGTGTTTCCAGACTTTTTCTGTAATGCTTATCCCACTTTATTTTATACTAACAGTCAGAAACAGGGGATTTCCAAGTATCCAGCTGTTTTACTGGTAAAAATCTGGTCTAGGAAAGGGGATTTTTTAGCTTGCACTAAGGATTTTACAAATGAAAAAATATACTTAGACTCTCTGGTAGTTATGGTACATGGTCTTTCATATGGAAGAATGCACAGCTAATAAAAACATGGAAAATAAAATTCTGTATACTTTCTTGAAATTAACCTAAATAAAAACTATCCCAGAACATACTCCTCTCAATTCCTGCTTTATGCAAAGTGTAATTGCCCTGAACTCCTGTAATTGTTTATTTCCATAAAACTTTTCTGAAAACAATGGAAATTCTAGGCTCTAGCTATAACCCTTAGGAAAGACTGTAGGGTATAAGGTATAAGAAATGTGATACTACAATCAAGTCCACAAAGAAGGCTGTGTCTTCTGCAATCTTCGCACACATTTGCAGTGTTGGACCAAAGTACAGGGCAAACACTTGGCTCTTACCACTGTATTATGTGTTCTAGAAAGAGTAAATCTCAGTCAAATAATAGGAAAAAACCATGGTCCCTCTGAGATGTTCTTATAGTGACTCTTATTTAATTTAGAATCCTCCTCTTTCAATAGCTAAACTATGAGTTTAATTAGCTGTATTAAATAGGCAGAAATCATGGCTAGGCTTTGTGAACGAAGATTTGGGAAGGGCTCTACCCACGTTTCTTACAAGCGGGTTGGTGGCTAAAAAGGCCAATACGAGATAGGCATGTCCGGTTGCAAAAGGCACAGCAGAAAGATTCCTTAGATGGTATATACTGCAAGGCACGATTCTTTCTGCATTGTCTTTTCTCCTCAAGGGTGATCCTGCGTGCTTTCTCAAAAGCATCAGCAGTGTTATAGATGGTGTGTCTCCAGGCCTCCCGATTGGAGGCCAGAGTAGACCGGTTATGGTGGTCAATATGGCCAAGGCTGAGATGTTGTTTCAGGGAGTCCTTGTATCTTTTCTTCGGGGCTCCTCTCTTGCGGCAGCCAGTGGCAAGTTCACCATAAATCAGGATCTTAGGGAGGC
>NW_020925744.1:6475624-6542728 GCF_003984885.1 Neopelma chrysocephalum
CCTTGTATCTTTTCTTCGGGGCTCCTCTCTTGCGGCAGCCAGTGGCAAGTTCACCATAAAGCAGGATCTTAGGGAGGCAGTGGTCCTTCATCCTGGAAACATGCCCTGCCCAATGCAGCTGTGTTCTCAGTAACATGGCCTCAATACTTGTGACTGTTGCTTGTTCAAGAACAGATGTATTGGTCACATAATCTGACCAGTGGATGTTTAGGATTGTACGGAGGCAGTGTTGATGGAAGCGTTCTAGGAGATGCAGGTGGTGGCGGTAGATGACCCAAGATTCAGATCCATATAAGAGAGTAAACAGCACTATGGCTCTGTAAACACTGATCTTGGTACTTTTCTTCAGGTGTTTATTTCGCCAAACTCTTTTATGAAGCTTTCCGAAAGCACTATATGCCTTTGCTAACCTGTTGTCTATCTCCCCGTCAATCTTACCATCCGAGGAGATGAGGCTGCCTAGGTAATTAAACTGCTGGACTGATTTGAGTTCTGATTGGCCAATGGTGATGTGGGGATGATGGGGGACTTCCTGAGGTGCAGGTTGATGGAGAACTTCTGTCTTCTTTAAGCTGACTTCCAGCCCAAAGAGCTCAGCAGCGTCTGCAAAGCAGGATGTTAAACACTGCAGGGCTGCTTCCGTGTGGGCAACAAGGGTGGTGTCATCAGCATAAAGCAGCTCCCGGACAAGATGGTTTAAGGTCTTGGTGTGGGCCTTCAGTCACCTTAGGTTAAATAGGGTTCCATCGGTACGATATCGAATGTAGATACCGTCCTGATCATCGAGGTCTGCAGTGGCCCTTTGGAGCACCACGCTGAAAAAGACTGTGAATAGGGTAGGGGAGAGAACGCAGCCTTGTTTCACACCGTTCTTTATTAGAAAGGGCTCAGAAAGTGTGTTGCCATATCTGACTTGGCCGTGCTGATCCTCGTGGAGTGAGATGATCATTTTAAGGAACTTGGGGGGACAACCTAAACGTTCCAAAATCTGCCACAGACCTTTTCTGCTCACAGTATCGAAAGCCTTGGTGAGGTCGACAAAGGTTACATAAAGATCTTTGTTCTGTTCCCTACACTTCTCTTGCAGTTGTCTGAGAAAGGCAGAAATCACTATTTTATTAAATACACATTTTCTGGGAAGATATAGTTATGTTTGAAGAGAAAAATCTTCTGGCCTTCAGAGTTAGGGCTGCTAACCAATACCGAGAAAAAGGAATTACATATTCTTTATTTTCTTCTTTATATTTCTTGTATGTTATCACTAGATATGTGTTAGATAGATGCGGACAAAAGCCGAGCCCCAAATCTGACACTTTCCAAACTATTTGGGGGTTCAGGAATAACAGAGCCCTCTTCATGTGAGGTCCTAGGCTCTGGAATCTTTGGTCTACTAGTTCCTGGATTTAGAAACATTCCAGGCATGCTACATGTCCCTCTTGTCTTGCAGGCATTCAAAGAGGATGAGGCTTAAGAGATGGAAGGGCTGGAAACCCCACAATGTAGGTGGGGTTTTATAACACTAGTCCCTAGAGTGTCTTTGTTTTTTGTGGGAGAATATGTAAACAGAAGCATCAACAAGAAGAAATCCTGATGAAGTACATGCTGAAATCTTGTAGGCTTTTACCATCCTAAATGCTGAAAGGTACTTAGAGCTGTGGGTTGTTGTACATGTCTTTTACTTGTTCCACAACAAAAACAGTATGAAGAAACCACACAGTGTAATTGAGTCCCAAATAAACACACTAAATAATACACAAACATGCAAGATATAGCTAGGGGCATACTGATGCTCTGACTGGTTTCTGGCAGCTTCTGTGAGCACAGAGGGTGCTATTAAAAGGTTCACAAGTGATTTAAAGAGACACTACAGTATCCTTATACACTATGAAATCAAAATAATGCTACAGAAATCAAATCAATAAATAAAAATAAATGTAGACTATAAAAAGAAAGTATTCCACTATGTTGTCCTTTATTTTTTTATGAGAAAAAGTTGAATGTAATGCTTGAAGGAATTTCGATCAATTAGAATAACATTCTTAAACACCAGAAATCATAACTGAGAAAGATTCAGATAATAATGCTAAAGTAATACTGAAGTGGTCAGTAAGCTGAAATGGTCTGAGCTGTACCAAGTTTCAGCAGCCTGTGAGGTAATTTAGTGCATTGTATTTATGTTGTATTTATAGTTGTTAACCAAACAAGTAATAAATAATTATATACAATTTTTCCTCCAAACCAAAATCAAAACAATAGAAACCTTTAACATAGGTGCAATAATAATAACTACCAAGACAAACATATCCATATTTATGTGCTTGTAGTTTTATATTTGCGTGGCTCATTACAGACAACAGCGCTGTTCAGTTTAGACTGTAGCATAATACATTTTGGTATCTGTTGTTTTGGGATTAAGCAATTCAATCCCCCATCAGGGTGTAAAAGTGAAAAATGATGGAAGAGACATCTCTAAAATAAGTTTGCAATTTTCTACTTTGTACATTATTAAAATTAGAGCTTTAATAACACATCAGCTGCCACCATTTTATAGCATTCTAACTATGGACTCCCTCGGTTATAAGAGAAGTGGGGCCATAGGAGAACTCCTAACTAAGCTACAGTTAAAGAAGTTTCTGTATTGAACACCAAATATATGAGAACTGCAACCAAGATTAAAGTGCAACCTGCCTAGAAGAAAACTTTTCAGAGGTGGTGAACAAAGTGATGCACTCTAAAGAAGCTAAATGTCAGAACCTCATGTTCTTTTCCATACCTACTGATCACATTAGTGAACTGGCCAACTTTTTAAAGAATCAAATGACAGATAATAAAAAAATAGTTTTAACTTAAACCATTTAATAAAATCACTGCCTTTTTACATTTGCATTTACTATCTTGTGTTCAACAGATCTTTTGTTTTCAATAGGTTTTTTCAATAGACTTTTTTAATGCATTCTCAGCTTAGGGTGAAAGATGCTAAACACAGCATGAGACAAACATGTAGCACAATGGGTCACATAGGCTTATTTATGATACAAATTCTTTGTGGGGAACTTTTGCATAGCCTATAACTGGTAGAAAGTCATAGTCTTTTAAAAATTGCTTCCAAGAAACAGACTGGAATCAGAACAGAAGATTCTGAAAAAAAACCAGAATTGTTTGTGTGTGGCTTATCAGCACCTCTTAGGAAGGATTACTGATTTCTCTCCAAAGGGCAAATAGCAAGTAAGGCTTCAACTTTTTCCACATGGCAGCAAAGTGAGGATATTTAACTTACAGAGTTTTTTCCATCTGTGATTTATGGGAGTGTTAATATAGGGGTTTTCTATTAAAGAATTAACAAACCTACCATTGTGGCATTCTGATCCTCAGTTCCACTAAAGCTGTTTTATACTTGTCTGGCACTACCAGAATGTTAAAGAGAGAAAAGAATATCTGAGAATATCTCCTCACTAATCAGACACTGGTAGCATTAATGGATATAATTTGAATCCCTGATACAGGGGATTAGGACACAACTACTCTGTGCTTTTTGAGGGAAGTGGAGTGCAAGGATGAAATTCTCCTCCATGTTTTACCTGTCTTGGGTGTGTGCATCTCTTTTAATTTATTATCTCCCTGAGGCATAGGCACTTACCCAACATGCAGGTTCAGCAATCATCTCTAAGCAATTCACACAACCTTCTCCTCTGCCTTCAACTTTTTTTTCGGCAGATTCTCAAGCAGTGTAAAATGAACCAGCAGCTTCCAAAAAGTCAAACAATTAAATGCCTGCCTCTCCTACAATGATGTAGGCAATGATTTTCTGAGTATAAAATTTGCCTTGTGCTCCTCAATGTCATTTGAGAAGGAAATTCCATATCAACATTAGCTAGAATGAACTGGACTAGGAGTCATGAACGCCCTTCATTTAACCAAGGAGGGCTGTTCTTTCCACTGCCAGAGCAGGTAATGCTCCTTATTGGGACAGTTTGTGGGAACCACCAGAACTCACACAACTTTCTGTTCTCTGTTTCAAAATGGGAAAAGCACAATTCCCTGTGGAAATGTTTGAGCAATTAAATAAACACAACAAGCATGGAGTAGTTAAACTTCAAGGCCAAGTATAAACATACTTTATTGGTTCAAAATGTTTTAAGAATGAAAACCAGAGGCCCCACCTCTCCCTGCCTTACAAAGGACTGTGACTAATGTGAAAAATGCTCTTGAAAAGGCTTCCCTTTCAGAAGCAAATTGAAGGAAAAAGCATAAAATTCCAAACAGAAATGAAGCAAAACTTTGAGTGGAAAAAGTAGTTCTGGTCATGCAGGTGTTTCTTGTTAATCACAGTTTACCAGCAAAACTCAGAATCAAGAACATTGTGTCATACTAGGCTGAGTCTTAAAATGTGAAAGCAGGTAATTCAGTACACACATGATATAAAAGGCTAAGCTGATACATAGTCTTCAACAACATTATGAAACACTTCAATTCAAAAAGGATATCACAGCCATTGGCCTTTTCCAGCAAACATTATATAACGTGTGAAATAACAGACCAAACAACTTAGGGAGGTGTGACAGAAAGCATGAACACCTACCTCATTAGCCAAGCTAGATGAAAGATAGTATTGTTGGGAAATAAAATGAAACAGACTTGCAAAAAAATCCTGTACTTTAATTTGAAGGATCATTACACAATGTAACATACTACTGATTCAGATTGCTTCAAAAGCAATTGTGATAAAATTATATTTTTTAATTGAAAATAAAAACTATGTACCGGAGGCAAAAATTTTCTTTAGGTGCCACCATCAAGCTGGCATCATTGTCACTAGAAGTACTGGTTTCAGTTCAACATTCTATTGAATTACTAAATATGTAATATAAGAAATCCCCTGTGACCACCTAGGCTACATGTTGTTTGAGTCTGGCTAGGAGATTACTTTGAACTAGCTTCTTTATAGAATCATTCTTTCCCTGTAAAAGGGTCCTTTTGAGATATGTAAACCTGTCCTATCACTGTATAAGTAAGTGCACACACATATTAGGCCATAAACAAGGCTCTCCACCAGATGTAGCTCATAAATTTTTACTAAACATTTCAACTCTTCCTGGACTAATTCTTTTATTAGAAGAAAACATAATGAAAACACCAAGCTATCCTTAACTCTGCTGGCTATAAGCTTGTCCTCTTCCTTCTCTTACCACCCTTCTGCAATTATCTTCTGCTTTAGAATAAGAATTAATGTTTAGTTTTCCCTTTCCTGATATCTATTATTTCTGAAGTAGTGGCTTTAATTTTCTTTTGAAATGGATTTTTTTAGACTGGGACATCTAGTTTTTGATTCTGGGACATCTAGTAAAAACTTTTTTAGAAGTTTCTAAAGAATTCAAACCTTTTCTGCTCCTTGTAATAAGTTATTTAGCTTTTAATAATTTACAGTACTTTTTAATGAATGAGGAAGATATGAAACACAAATTTATGAAAGATACATATTACTCCACACCATTTTTTTAAACAAAAGAAATATTGTAAGCAAATGAAATTGTTTAAAAATAGGGTTCATGAAGGTAAAAAAAATGGTAGATGATGACATTTATTGTTGAAAAATAAAGTTAAAAGTTTCCTAGTAGAATGGATTAATCTTTTTTATTTCTTATTAATTAGCCTCATATAAAAAGTAGTGTCTTGATGACAAAGTTGGATATGTAGAGTGTTGTGTTCAGTTCCATGCTCTCCTGCACAAGAGAGACAAGGAGACCAAAGCAAGTCCAGCAGACATACAGGAAGATGATTAAGGGCTTAGAGCATCTGTCATGTGAAGAAAGGGTGCATGAGCCAGGACTGTTCAGTCTGGAGAGGTGAAGGCCCAGAGGGATCTTATCAACCTGTACAAACACCTGAGTGGGGAAGAAGCAAGCGGGCGCAAAGAAGATGTGGCCAGATTTTTCCAAAGAAAGGATCAGAAGCAGTAAGCATTAATCAGGAAATTCCATTTCAGTGTAAGAAAATACTTTCTTACTGCGAGGGTAGCCAAAGACTGGAACAGATTACCCACTGAAGTTGTGGAGTCTCCACTCATGGAGATACTCAAAACCCTACTGGATATGGTCTTGAGCATCTTGCTTTAGGTGACCCTTGCTCAAGTTGGACTAGATGATCTTGAGGTCTGTGGTTCTATGAACCTGGAGGACAATGCTGGCATTACAAAACAAAAAAAAACCAAAAAACCACCAAACAAAAGCTTCTAAACTAGCCATAAACACATTAGACCAGAAATTTAAATGTTAAAAACCTTCAAAATAAAGACATTCTGCACAAACCTTCCAACAGGAAAAATTAGTTTGTAAGCTGAATTTGATAAGTTTATAAAAAGTATTAGATGACAGTTTCTCACAACAGCTTGTAATAAGACTAATCCACTCAGAAGATAACTCCCAGTCCTAATTTTCAAAACTAGGATTTTTTAGAGCATGAAGTATGAACGGACATTTCAGACATCCTGATCTAGCCACAGCAGTTTGAATTAAGCGGTTGCTTCCCCTAAAAGCCTACCAGCATTAGTGCCTATGTAGTTGTTTCCTAACCCAATTCTCTTAAATGATGCAGTTAATCTTAAAACCACCTTAAACAGAGGTTATCTCAAGCATGTTTCTAAACTAGGTAGTTTCAACTGTTAGAGAGCAGTTACAAACATAAGTTTGTAAACAAACACTGGGGACTAGCTTATTAACTTGTATCAGTTATGGGCAGAACAGCCCACCTTACCATCGCCAAAATTACAGTTGTGTATCTTAATTTTTTTTCTAGACATCAAAGGAAGGCAACTCAGACTAAATAGAGATGCAGCTGGCATACTGAGCTTTGTCAAGGCCCCAAGTGCACCTCTTCTCCACAGATTGTGTTCTCCCCTACTATGTGAAGTTTTGTGCATCTCAATATACAAAGGACATCAAACTATTACAGTACGTCCAGAGGAGAGTGACCAAGATTGTGAAAGGCCTTGAGGATAAGATTTAGGAGGAGTTGCTGAGCTCACTTTGTTAGTTCAGCTGGGAAGAGATAAAGGTGAGGGGTGACCTCATGGCACTCTACAACTCCCTCGAGGAGAGCAGGAGGAAGCTGGGGGAAATCCTGATCTCATCTCTCTGGTGCCCAGAAATAGGGCCCTAGAAAATGGAAGGAAGCTGCATGAAGGGGAAGTTCAGATTGGACATTGGGAAAATATTCTTCTCTGAGAGGGTGGCTGTCCTCTGGAACAGCCTCCCCAAGGAAGTGATCATGGCACAAAGCCTGCCAGAGTTCAAGGAGCATGTGGACAACACCTTTAGTCATGGTTTAGTTTTAGGCAGTCCTGTGAGGAGTAGGGAGTTGGGCTTGATGATCCTTGTAGGTTCCTTCCAGGTGGAGATATTCTGTGTTTCTGTGATTCTGTAATTTAGCTGCCTATGGCTCAAGCTCAGCACTGGCTTCATGCAGCTCTGTGACTTTGAGTCAGAGGTCTGCATAGAAAGAGTGGTGTGAGAAAAAGCTGTAGGAAATAGGGTTCTGTCCACCTTCGCTGGGGCTGCTATTTAGGTTGGGCTCTTGCTCTCAGTCTCTGCCTGAATTTTGTTGCAGGAATGCCTGTGCTTGCTCTTCCACCTTCCTGGCTCTTGACTCTGATCCTGACCTGCTCACTTGACATTGTGGCTTGATCTTGGACCTGTCTCGTCACTACAGGCTTGCCTGGTTGTCTGGACTGTTGTCTGAGCCTTGTTGCGATCACCAGACTTGCTCTGCTCTTTGTGCTTCAGTACTGTGGGACTGTGCCCTTGTCAGTGAGGCCACAATCCTGCCTGCCTTTGCCCCTGGCTCGCCTTTCTATACAGAGTGGCTGCCCTTGCTGCGTCCTGCTAGGTATGGCCATGATACTTTGGAGGGTACAGAATAAGTTCCCATGGCAGTCCTGTGGGCACAGCTCTTAAAAAGCATGCAACAGAGCAAGGAATACTTCTGCCTTTAAAAGCATACCTGACCTCTTCTACAGAATTTCTGCTACCTGGAGAAAGAAAAGTCAGATGAGCATTTAAATCTATTACTCCTGTATTGCCTCAGAATGGAGACACAATTAAGGAAATAGCACCTGATTTTGTTGCAGTGGTGAAACATCCTGACGGTAGCTTTCAGTTGTCTGAGGTTTGTAAGATAGACTACCAAGCTTCTTCTAAACAAATCAGATGTATACCACTGTATTCAGTGACAATCCAAGTTATACAAGTTTAGTTGGTTGTTTTTTCTTAGTGATGCCTGCTCTAATACTCTGAATGTTTGAAACTTAGGAGTGGACCTGGCATTGGCAAAGATAGGCAACCTAATGCATTTTAAACTGTAGTAAGACCAAAAATAGGAACAAATGAAGGCTAGAGTAAGGCCTGACACACTTACGTTCTTCAATTATATAATTCATTATAAGAGTAGTAAAACCAATGCTATTACATAAATGAATCCATCTAGAGCACAGAAGTATTTGATTATTCTTTAATCAAATATTGGACAAATGTACTTCTATGTTCTACCATATTGTCAAGACATGGAAGCATGTAGCACGTTACTCAACCTGTGGGTCATGCACTGTCCCAACACGTGCTTTGTTTTTGAAAACATATAGGAGCAGAACAATTTATAAGGGTGTTTTGCAGTAAATTTAAGTACAGCAGCAGTTTTAATCATGATTTTGACTACTTTTGCCTTGGATATTCAGACCTAGCTGTGGTGAATGGTAGCCAAACTACAAGTACTTGGGGTTGATCGTGCAATTTACAGAATAAAGATATACTGCACATCCACTTCAACATGAAACACCAATGTTCTTAAATAAAGATTTGTAGCAGAAAAAGAATCCTTAATCCCCAGTGCTGCAAAGGAGTTTTGTTGGATCAAGTACACATGTAAAACTCAGAATGTTATTGGCTGCCACATTCTGTGAATATATCACAGATGGTCAAAAAAAGGGCCAATAAAGCTTTCACAGGCTGGAGAAAAAAAATAAGTCATCTTTTTACCTTTCAAACCTCCTAAAAAAACCTCCATTTTGCAATGGCAAAGAATTCCACCCAGCTCCTAAAGAAAAAGGGATACTCAGCAAGTGGAGTACAACATGCCCAGGACATTACCAAGTATACATAAAGATTACTGGAGAATTCATGATGTATGTAGAAAAAAATGAGTTTCAAAGAACTAGTATATCCTCAGAATTTACAAATAATAAAAGGGTAGCTGGAGATCACACTGAGTGAAATATTTAGCAGCTTCCTTATACAGAATTATTCTGGACTACTGATACATGTCAACACATCTGAGTGAAATGAATACATTTCCTCAAAGCTTCACCACACACAATCAAACATTTACAGACCCTTCAGTCTCCGCTGGCATGAGAAAGACTTTACTTTCATGCAAGTAACTCTCCATGCCTGTATTATATTCACAGCATATTTCTCTGCACTGTATCTTTATTATTGCTTGATTTTTGGAGTGCTGTTTCCATTTATCTGCCCACTCCCTCTTTGTGATCTTTCATCAGTGGATCCTTCCCTGACATATACAAAATTAATGACTTTTAAAATACACACAAGAACACACATAGCTATATATAGCAGAACAGGGGCATTTAAAGGAATTCTAGATGAGATGTAAAAGAAAGTGCAGATTTGCAAAGTAGCAGCTCAGTGACAAAATTATGGTTAACACAAATGCCTAACATGGTCTTTTAAAGTACTCTGATGGTATGCTACGGGTTGTGCTGCTTTGTGCAAGCTGTAGGGAATTCTGGAATTTCTGTTCTCTCTTTGACTATTTAAAGTACAATTGAGTAACTCAGAAAACCAAAACAAGTATGCTCATCTCCCATGGCCTTGTGGTTGAATTATTCTGAATTTGGTAGAGGGCAAGCCATAAAGCAATCCTCCCCATCAGTTAGTACTTCCATAACATCTCTTCATTCCTAAAAAAGACACACTGCAGCTTTCAGTCAAGGTGGTAGCCTGGGCCTGTCTTCTCTTCCTAGCCACCTGTTTTCACAGATATTATAGGAGTAGAATTGTTATGTATGAGACTTCTACTACTTTGCCAATATAACCAGTCAACAGCTTCACAAGATATTAGCTTGAGAAGGACAGCAGGAAAGGTAATTATATAAGATCTGTTTTCTAGGAAAAGCGAATTAAAATGCCTACCTTTTATTTCTTCCCTGCCACAATGAATCAGGCACTTTCATCTTTAAATCACTAAAGCAGAGAAGACAGATGAGACAATTACTATTATGTGAAAGACCGGTACTGGAAATTAACTTTGCAGCAGATCTAAAGATGGTAATATTAAACAGTTCGTATATAGTTGTTGACTAAGTCTGTGCTTATTTTGGAAAGTGTATCTGAATCCAATAAATTGGGGTTGTTATGTTTTGTTAAGATTTACAAACTACAGACCAAACAGGGACCCATAACTTCTTTTACAGGTTTTAATGCTCACCTAAATGGCTGAGTAACACCAGTACAGAGATACATATACACATATCTACGAAAGGTCTTGGGGTCTTTGGAGGTCCCTGCTGACTGGAAGCTAGCCAGCATTATTCCCATTTACAAAAAGGGCGTGAGGAAAGACCCAGGAAGACTTGTTAGTCTAAACTTAGTACCTGGAAAAATTATGGAGAAGATCACACCGGGTGCTGTTGAAAGGCACTTAAAGAATAATGCAGTCATCATGCACAGTCTACACAGGTTTGCAATGGGAAAGTCCTGTTTAACTGATTTGACAGCCTTCTATGACAAGGTCACCTGTCTAGTGAATGAAGGGAAGGAAGTGGATTTTAGGAAGGATTAAGGATTCCTAATGGATTAAGCCTGGATTAAGGCTTCTGATAGTGCCACTCACAGCATCCTTTGGGACATGATGTCCAGCTGTGAGATGAGCAGGTTCATGGTGTGCTGGGTGAAGAACTGGTTGAAGGGCAGAGCTCAGAGGGGTGTAGTGACTGGGATTAGAGCTGGCTGGTGACCAGCCACCAGCAGTGTTCCTCAGGGTGCAGTTCTTATAACAACATCCTGTAGTTTTTATTCAGCCCTAAAGCAATTAGGCAGCTGGATGAGATAATCATTGTAGATGTCTTCGAACAGGAGGATCCTATCCTATCCTATCCTATCCTATCCTATCCTATCCTATCCTATCCTCAAAAGATATTACAAGAGCCAGAACACAACAGACAGGTTTTGAACAAGAATGCAATAATGTAATTTTGCATATATCACAAAATTGCATTCAACATATTGAAACTAAAGCAATTTTAGGATCTCTTGTTGTGGTGGTGCATCTCTTTCATGACACTTGTCAGTGACTCATTGACAAAATATATTTTTATTTAACTGTTTGTTGCCCTTTAAATAATATAAATATTGATGTAAAGAAAAGATTTACAAAACCTGAATGCCCCAGTGGCATTTGTTAGTACGTTACAGAGAAAGGAACTCCAGAATTGATCAATACAATTTGGGTGACTGCAAGATCCTCTCATGTACTAAGCTAATAAGCTCCTTTTTCTTGCTTTGAAAACGTAACAACATTTTTATTCACATCAGTGCATGTGTGAAAGGAAGAAGACTTGCTGCAACACACAAAGGCAAATACGAGATTTTTGAATTTGACTGAATTTTCAGTATGAGCATATTAAAGGCTCAGAATATTCGGAGATCAACCGAGTTGTTTTCGCTGAGGTGAGTTCGGTGGGGAGCAGCGCAACAGCCACAGCAGCTCCTGCATGGCTGGTAGCCCCGAGGACAGCACTGTGCGCCCGCCGGAGAGGGTCAGGGCTCCCAAAAGATGCACGACATATTGGGGGTATACTGCCGAGGTACTGGCACAAGTTCCCTCCGGTCTGATCCCGATCGTGCCACGCACCCGAGCGGCAGCACACTGGGAGAGAGCAGCGACACCGCCGTTCTCGGAGGGTACCCCGTCCCGACCGGCCGCTGCCTGGCTGCCCTGGGGGCGAGCAGCACTCCAGCCTCTACAGACTATTCCACAACGTGAACTACCCATCCGGGTACCTCTGGAATGCCTTTTCCCCAGCGTAAAGCCTTTTCTCAAAGCAGTGATGAGTCCCTCCTGCCGCACTCCGTCGCTCCCCATGGCCGGTGCCCGTGAGGCGGCACCGCGTAGATCTCGGGAGGGCGGAACGCCGCGGGGCCGTCCCATCCCCGCCGCGGGCGGGCTCTGCTATCGCACTCCCGCCCGGCCTGGGCGGGGCGGCTCGGCTGCCTCTTTCCTGTTTCCGCTCGGAACCCCGGAGACGTCCAGGGCCACGGTATCACGGGGGCCAGAGGAGGGAGGGTGGGGCTCGGCACCGCTGCTGGGGTGTCGCCTCCCGCTCGCGGCCCGTGTGTTCTCTCTGTAGGGACCTCGGCGCCGCCCTTGCGCCGCTCGGCAGGCCCGGAGCGTGCCCTGGGCCCAGGTGAGGTGGGGCCGGGCGGGACAGGGCGAGGGGAGCGGCGGGAGGGACGGAGGGGTCGGTCCAGTCGTTCGCAGGGAAGACGCGGTGGAGCCGACACCGCCGCCGGGTTTCTGTTTTCCCGGCTACCGCCAGCTCAGTGTCTGAAGCGCTGTCCGGGCTCCCTGCTGTCTCTAGTGAAACCTATGGAGAGAGAAACCAACCGGGCTGGCTTTCCTTCTTTTCCAGAGAACCACAGACCGTACTCTTTTTTTTCCATTTAGGAATTTATTCTTGGTAATATCTGCAGCTCTGTTGGATGGAATGCCTAATTACTTTATAAACGCTGAACTTTAAGGTGTGGTTAGTGCTTTGTATTACGCTTTCACATACCATGCACTGCTTTTAACTTCTAGCAAAAATGGGCTTGCTCTTTGATGACAATTTGAATTAAAACGGTATTTGGTATCACAGAATTGTTAGGGATCACAGGACTGTTAGGGTTGGAAGGGACCTCTGGAAATCATCCAGTCTAACGACCCTGCCAAGGCAGGGTCACCTGGAACACGTCCAGGTGGGTTTTGAATGTCTCCAGAGAGGGAGAATCCACGACTTCCCTAGGCAGCCTCTTCCAGTGCTCTGCCATCCTCAATGCAGAAATATTCTTCCTCATGTAGAGGTAGAACTTCTTGTGTTTTGTTTTCATGTATGTGAGCCTTTATTTTTCTGAGTACTCAGAAATTATTTTTTTTTATTATCCCACGGGGTTTTCTGAATAGAAGAACAGAAAAGATGTTCGATATTAAGGCTTGGGCTGAGTACATCGTGGAGTGGGCTGCAAAGGACCCCTATGGCTTTCTTACCACGGTGATCTTGGCCCTTACGCCGTTGTTCGTGATCAGTGCAGCACTTTCATGGAAGCTTGCAAAAATGATTGAGGCCAGGGAGCGAGAGCAAAAGAAGAAACAGAAACGCCAAGAGAACATTGCAAAAGCCAAACGAACAAAGAAGGATTAAATGGGCAAAAATGACCTGCTGTGTGCAAAGAATCCGCTTTTTAAATGAAACACTTGTATGTTTTGTGTTGTAACTGTCCTTTGATACTTGATCCTGTTATTTCTTGAAGTATGAAATTTAATACTTTGAGTGTATTTTTTTCCTGCTGATTTGTGTTCAAATTTGCCCAAGTGACACTTATTAGAGTGTTTTCTAGTGCAGGTTGCTTTTCTAAATTTGCATGTTATGTTAAAAAATTAACCTGTTGAGTGACTCTGGAGGTAATTTGTTTTTCCCCTTAGCTGAGCTGTGACTTAACAAGTGTCTTAAAGTTGTCAAATTTAGGGGAAAATGTGAATAATAAACTGGATTACAGAAATGCAAGTTTTGGCATACCTTCAGGAGAGCCATAGAGATAAGCTAACTGTAGCTTAATTAGATAGCAGACATGACTGATTTCCTTTAGGGACACTGTATATGGCTGCGTATGCCCATAGTGGCTGCTGCAGTGTCTTTGATGGTGGGGCTTCCCTGCAAAAATAACCTACCTTAGCTCTTCCTGTTTCCTGAACTACCAGCCATGAACAGCCTTTAAATTCAGCCCAAACTCTAGGAGACTGATTGCTTGTTCTTGTTAGCTTCATTTGTCTTAAGGCACTCATCATGTTCTACAAAATTCAGTTCTATGTTGTTTGGTCTTTCCTAACAATCAGCTGAGCTCTCCACTAATTTGTAAGTAATTTGTTTCTGCCTTCATAAACTCTTCACGCCTCAAAGAATAGCCATAAACGGGGTGAGACCAAAGATCCAGCTGGCCTAGTGTTCTGTGTCCTAGTGACCTGTAGCAGATGGCTGTGGGAGGACAATGCACATGCTGGTGACAGTAGTTCTTCCTGCTTTCTAACCTGGCTACCTTTGATCTAGGACCTTTGAGTTTAGGTGCAATTCTTGTTCTCATGGCCCTTGAAACTCTGCTGCCTTACAGGTTGCAAAATGCTGGTATACTGGAAGAAAAAAAAAAGGTTTGTGTTGGAAATACGCCAAAATTATTTAACCTTATTTCCAATTTATGTTTCTTAACAGAACAGATTAAATTTTCAAAGTCCTCTACACGGTCTAGTTCAAAAGAGCTTGTGGCAGTCATTAAGTTTTTTTTCTATTTTGCATATATCTGAACAGCAGCACAGAGTTGTGCATTTTAGGAGATAGTCTTTGATTATGTTTAAAAATAAAACCTTAAAATAGTACCATTGTTCAAATGAAGAGACCTATAGACCTGGCTGACACCAAGGGGGATCAGAAGTGGGGAGTCTAACTGAAATTACTTAAAGTAAATGTGAAGTTGATCCCCTTTCAATTTTGTTGGTGAAAGCAAGCATTATTAGAATATGACATTTGGGCATTTTATAAATATGTGAGATTATGTCTCCATGTTTTGTATGAAGTGTTGTCAAATATGTATGTGTTCCACCTTTGATACCTACACGGCTTGAAACACAGGGAGGAGAACTGATGAGGGATAAACTCCATAAGTAAATTTGATACTTTTTGAAAAAAATTGTGTGGTCTTTATTTTTATTTGAAGTTCTCAAACATCCTCTCTAAGCAAATAATCCATACATTTTATGTATCTAAACTGGCCAAAATGATCCAATCATTCAGGGAAGTCCATGGATACACCAGAAATAAAAACGAATTTTATTTTTTTTCTTTAAATATTCATGACAGTCCCTTGTCCCAAACCTTGTACTATTTTGCAGCAGCTTTATCAAGTACTTCCAGCCTCTATTATAGCAGCTATATGTAATTTAACTGATTTTATCCTGTGCAAATTGCTGGCTTCAAATCAAACATTCACATATACTGACTGTTTTCTTTAAGTTACAAGAACGTCTCTATGATGAATACAGTGTGTAATCAGTGTCGTGTCATAGTGATTCCTGTCAATGAAATCAGCTTTTTCATCTGCTTGCCAGTAGAAAGCAGACTGGCACTGACAAGGGAGTTATTCTAAAGAGGTATCTTGGCCAAGTCTTGGGAAAATGTAAGCGTACTGACCATTACATCAAAAACAATTTTAAAAATAAATTAGTATTCAAGGAAAAAACAATTTAGACTTATTTAGGAAAATTAAGTTAGACAACATTCTAACTGAATTCAAGAGTAACTGATGAACAGCAACTGTCAAAACCAAACTTAACTTAGTAACACATCTTGTTTTTCACTAAACCCAAACATTTTACATCAGTTTTTCATGATTAAGCCCATTTGAATAGTTCTGCAAAAGTAAATTAAACTGCTTTAATACCACTTCATTGCACACTTTTATATAAAGCTCTTTATGTTGTCTGTTAAAACATTTATCCATGAGCAATATCTGTACAATACAATTGTTCATTTATTTTGACTACTACCACTGCCTGGTGGCATCCAGGCACCAGGCTGGAAGGTATTTGCAGTGCTTGTGGGATCTTCTGAAGGCTCCTTCTTTCCATAGTAAGGGGCAGATGCATGACCTTTAACCTGAGTATGACCTGGTTCAGCAACAAGTCCCTCCTTGTATTCCTTGGACTGAAGCAGCTTATCCTTTTCAGATACATCTTTTATTTTCTGTTTCATTTCTTCTCTATAATTTTCATTCCTAAGAATCTCCTAAGAACAGAGTAGAAAGATAATTAGATGAATCAGAAGCCAATCCAATACTAAATGTTGTAATAAACATTTTAAACAGTCATTGCTTTTCTTAATTTTATAATCCACATTTTCAGATATTTAGATAAAATGTGGCAAAATTAATTGGCTTTCCCCAACTGCAAATTCAACCCTTTTTTAGAATGTTCTTAATGTTTTGATCATATTGTTGAAGCAAAACTGCATTGTGGTGTCGATTTCACTGTTCTATTGGAGCAAAAAGACGAAATTAAGAAATTAGGTACAGTCATCAACAAATATGAAAATACATTAAAATAAGGCTACTTCCTGCATTGTTTTCTGTGTAGGACTCGATACTTATAGCTATTTATCACTTGCATCTCTTCCTGTAATTCACTATGCCAGTGGTATTAGGTATCTGTGCCACAGGGCATAGCTTTGCGAGAAACAGATGTGCAACCTTGACTCTGCTAGTGCATAAGGTGAAGACACGCAAGATTAATAAATAAATACCTAAAATCACAGAATGGATCAGGTTGGAAGGGACCACAGTGGATCATCTGGTCCCACCTCCATGCCCATGCAGGGTCATCCTAGAGCACATTGCACAGCATTGCATCCAGACAGTTCTTTAATATCCTCAGTGAGGGAGACTTCCCACTTTCCCTGGGCAATCTGTTCCTGTGCATGGTCACTTGCACAGTAAAGAATTTCTTCACTGTATTCAGGTAGAACTTCCTGTACATCAGTTTCTGCCCATCGCCTCTGGCCCTACAGCTCAGCACCACTGAGAAAAGCCTGGATCCATCCTCTTGGCACCCTCCCTTCAGATACTTGTATACATTGATGAGGTCTTTTCTGAGTTGTCTCTTCTCCAGGTTGAACAGGCCCAGCTCCTTCAGCCTTTCCTTGTCAGAAGCTCCAGTCCCTTAACCATCTTTGTCACTCTCTGCTGAACCCACTCCAGGAGCCCCATGTCTCTCTTGCACTGAGGAGCCCTCAACTGGACACAGCACTATAGGTGAGGCCTCACCAGGGCTGAGTAGAGGGGCAGGATCACCTCCCTCAACCTGCTGGCAGTGCTCTTCCTACTGCACCACAGGATACCATTGACCTTCCTGGCCACGAGGACACAGTGCTGGCTCATGGACAGCTTGTTGTCCCGCCAGGACCCCCAAATCCTTCTCTGCAGAGCTGTTTTCCAGCAGGTCAGCTCCTAGCCTGTACTGGGTTATTCTTCTGCAGGTGCAGGACCCTGCACTTGTCTTTGTTGAATTTCAGACAGTTTTTCTCTGCCCATCTCTCCAACTTGTCGAGGTCCTTCTGAAGGGCTGCACAGCTCTCTGGGGTATCGGCCACTCCTCCCAGCTTTGTGTCATCAGTGAACTTGTTGAGGAGGCATCTGCCCCTTCATCCAAGTCATGAATGAACAAATAATAAAATACTGGGCCCAGTATTGAACCTCATCACTAGTGACAGGCCTCCAGCTAGACCCTGTACAATTGATCACAACCCTCTGGGATCTGCCATTCAGCCAGTTCTAAAGCCACCTCACTGTCCACTCATCAAGTCCACATTCATGAGTTTGCCTGCGAGGATGTTGTGAGAGACAGTGTCAAAAGCCTTGGCTGAAGTAGAGGTAGACAATACCTACTGTTCTTCCTCATCCATCCAGGTAGTTGTTTCATCGGCAATTGGGTTGGTCAAGCATAATTTACCTTTAGTGAATCCATGCTGACTACTCCTGATCGATCACCTTTTTGTTATCCATGTGGATAGAGATGACCTCCAGAATGAAGAAAAAGACTGAATGCTTTCTTCAGATTACAAGTATTATGACAGAGTTTAGGACAAAATAGACCAGTACAGTTTGCTCTCTGAGCAGAAGACCATGGCATTATTTTAGGAATGGTGTTAAAAAATACATGTGATGTTGCCAAGAGTTGACATAGCAACTTTGAACACCTAAGAATGCTTTAAAAGGCAGTATTTAAAAAACCCTTACCTTAGAGGTATCATGGAAAGCCCCCCTTTTTATTAGTTCTTAATTGCCTCTGTACTTAAATTCACATATGCAGAGAGCAGGTGCAGAACTGTTCATATACCTATACTGCACGGAAATATACAAGCACACAAACGACTGCGCAAACTGAAGGGGTGGAGAAAATTCTCCTATACTCCAATAAAAATATTGCCAAATGTAAGAAGATCAAATTTTCAACAGTCAGTATGGCAAAACCTCATTGTAACGTCTCTCAATTCTATCCTTGTTTACCTCATGCCCATATAAATCTACCCCCCCGACTGATTTAAAGGGAATTACTCCTATCGTGCTTGTATTAACCCCCTACCAAGAAACAAGGTCAAATACCTTTGTGATATCTGAAGACTACATCACAGTCTCTGCTAAAACAATATGAAATTATTTATTAAAATACAAATGTAATTTCCTTTCTTTGAACAGCTACTTTCTCATTTGAAATCTTTTCAAGTGATTAACATAAAGTTATCTTAGTCAGGTAAGAGCAGCTGTAACTAAATTCCAAATGCTCCAAGTCCATTTTAAATCTTGATGTATAATTATCTTCTAGTTTTTCAACTTCAGTAAGGCTATTTTAATCAGCTTTCACTGGACAAAGTGTAGTTGTCATCTAGTAAAATAACCATGTGAATCTTGAAAAAGAGAAATTATCCTTATTAGCAAACATAGGAAAAAAAAACCCTGAAGTGACTTGTTTAGAATTCTCTATACAATCCATACCAGGACAAAAATTTTTCAAGTTCTAAGTACCTGCACACCTCCTTTTTAGGCATTAAATTCATGCCACTAATATGTATATTGAATTCAGTGGGTTCCTGGGTTCAATTTAAAGAAAATTTGAGTTGGAAATCTTGAGTCATTGGGCATGTTAGAAAAATTGAGTCAAATAGATGAGTTTTCTTATCATAAACACATTGTCCTTTGATGCTGGCAAGTTCATTTTGTGGATTCTCTCACAGGCACCGAGTCCTTTCTATGTCTAATATTATCACCAGAAAATACATTATTTTCAGTTCTCACTAGAACATATACTTTTTTTTTAAACATTGTGATTGTGTTTCTAAATACTATTGGTTCAGTTACCATAGCTGCTGCAGTCTGAAGCAGTCATGACACTGAAATTTCCCTGCCAGGACAGGTATTTAAATAAAAGATCCAAGTAGTTCCAAATCTGAATAGGATAATCAACTTTGTTCAAAATGCAAATTTTAATGAAACTATTGCATGCATGTTTGTAGAAGGAATTATCCTTAAAACACACTAGAAATATGCAGGATCTTTATAACTAATCTTCCAGATTTGCCTTCAGTTTGTCTGCATGGCAATTAAATATAGTGAGAGGTAGAAAGGTTCCTCCCCAGACACCCTCCTATCACCTGGACAGTGGAAGAGGAATTGACATCTGCGGCGCTCTTCTCCCCAGGACAAGTAGTCTATAGATCTGTTTGGCACCACAGGTTTCTCCAACTCACCTGCACACCACCACACTCACTTTGAGGCTCCACTGCAACCCAATCCTTTACTGTTTGATATACTATGAAAAGTAACAGAGAGCTAAATATTTGTGCATTTTCTGTTTGGTTGGGGTTTTTTTATTATTTTTTCTTTGAAGTTATTTTTTCTTGAAGTCAGGTTCAGGACATTTATCTTCTCTCCTCCTCCAAGATGAATCACAGTATTTCATAAGATGGTTAGCTTCACTAAAAACTGCTCCCCAAAACATAGCAATTAATTTTCTGCTGAAATGTAAGCACATGAACATGTAATGTGCTCTGACCTTCAAGGGAAATACAGAATTAGTCTATCCACCCCAGAGAACATAGTATCTTCCAGATAGCTGCAATTTTCTAAGGAGTAGCTTCTTTTTCTGACACTCTCTTTTTGTACACATAAATTATGTAAGCCCTTTGAACCAGTAGTTCTCAGGAAGCACTTGGCATCTAAAGAGTATCAGAAATGTCCTTCATCATTTTCATAAAAGAGAAAACTAAGGACTGGGGTTATGCTGCAAAACTAAAAAATGAAAAATGCCTTAAGACATCCAGCCATCATGTGCCAACAGGTACGTCCAACTACATGTTCTAAGGTTTATTTTTAGATGGAAAGTAGAAGAAGACTCACTGCAGGTAACTAACCTGGTGATTATTGTAAGCTGTATGAGGTTTTTAATCCTTCTAATGTTTGGAGCTGCATGTCTTCCCTCCTTAGGAAGGCAGAGTTTAAGAAAGTTATGTCTAAGGTTTTCTTGAAGAACATTATTATTAAGGAGATACCAAAGTGGCTCTATGTGGAGTTTGAAGCAGCTGCTTTTCATCCAGAAACTGACAACTTCTGCATATTCTGACATTTTAGCATTGATAACAGCTGCATGAAAAAACAATGAAGTATGGCCTGTTCATGGGGGCAACACAGCCCAAGACGTTTCTGTCTTCCAAGTGCACTGCTACAAAAGGCATCAGGCTGTATTTCCTGCCACTGGATGAAATTTCCACTCTTCTTGAAAACTCTATTTTCATTTAGCACTCTTGCTTAATTATGGCAGCTGAGATGTATCACCAGGTATCCCCTGCTGCCTGGAAACTATATTCACCTCCACTCCATAGATAGAGAAAAATCTAGAAGTTTGTCTCTAGTGAAAAGGATTTTCACTGCCTACCAGGCTGTACTGGAAGACCTGCTTTGTAGGGTGAACATTTGGAATGCAGTGTTCTTTCACTCTTAAAGGATCTTATATTGTCGCTTCTTCCCCTTTTGTGAATAAACTAGTAGCTTTACAGAATAAATAAAATTAATTCCTCCTAGTAGGAAAATGTCACAAACCAAAAGAGGGTTCTCTAAACTCACTCATTCCTTCAGCTGGGATCTCGCTTGTGAGTGACTAGCCTTTGTTGAACACTTTTCCACAGGTAAAAGCCTGTACTTAATAATTTCTATCCTGCAGCACCTCCTGAACCCCGCAATCTGAGAAATATTCCTCCCCCTCCTCTTACTTCCTCACTGTTTCTCTCTCGGCCTCAAGCCAGCATCAGTTACACCATCACTTGCCTCTCACAGAGCATTTTGAAGCTCCTAAAGGCAAAGGGCAACATGAGGTTATGAATGTAGCTCTAAGGATGCAGGTATCTAGACACAGAGTACCAATGTAACAATCTCTAAATAGAATTGTTTAAAAGGTTATTTTAACAGACTGGCACTTGTTTTAGTTTTGTTCTTTCCAGAAGGTTTTCTAAAGACATTGTGCCTAACCCTATAAATACAAGGGTTGTATTTATTATTAATTATGAGTAAGGTGTCACATTCATTTCAGATGGGTTTGTATTTTGATTAAATTAAAAATAAATAGCTTATTTATGTTGTTTTAGAAACCATTCCAACTTCCTAAGTTATCTTATATATGTAGGTTGAAATGATTTCTCCTGATTTGAATAGGGTTCTGATGCCAGAACAGAGAAACATCTGGACAGATTAATGCTCTTTGTTTGAACTATACAGACATTGCATATTCATAGAATACTTGCATTTTGTGTCTAGTTTGAATATTTGTTTAATCATTAATGTACTTGAACTTTGAACTCTGCCTGTTAAAAATTCATACATACAAGTTGGCAAAAATATAAAAAAATAATAAATGGAATTGAAAAATTGCTTTGGCACAGTATTTAAAAAATGGATTGTTGTAAGACAGTTTAACACATTAGAATTTTTCTTCATTATCAAATTAACTAAATATATGGCAAAGTGCTAAGTTAAGCCGAATCACCATTTTTTACAGTATCACCAAACTAGTTACCTAAACTCCATTTTCCAGTTTGACAAGTTAAATAGACAAGATGAAATAACTGGCTATTACATCATATTTCAAGAGTAGGAGGCAGAGAGAGGACCTTGTCTCCAGGAAGCACTGAATGTTCTGATCCAGGGCAGGTCTTGATAACTCAGCCACTGAACATGAGCTCAGCAGTACCAAGTTGGGAATGAGAAACAACAACCACATTGAAGGGCTGTCAGTGCATGGCAAAAACAGAGGAGCAGTTTGGATTAGAAAGGCATATCTGGATTTGCTAACAAGTAAACAAGGAACTGTTGCTGTGACTCAGTTTCAGTTTGTTCCTTGTGTTCCCCTTAGTTTGCATATGATATAGTCTGTACCAGCCCTTTTCCTGGTACACTTTACTTCACCCTACACCCCCATTCAGCTGTGCTGACGGTGAATTAGGAGACGGAACCAATGCTCCATGCACTCCGTCCCATAGGGATAAGAGCAGCAGAACAGCAGCAGCTCCCTCCTCTGCAGCCTTGGGATCTGCAGCATAGGCAAATTGGAAGGAATAGGACAAATTAGTGCCTCAATACTCCTCTGTGGAGGTTGACAAGCACCTGTGTTTCAAACCTGAAAAGAAATAAGAGGGAAAAAACCTAAAATCTAAAAGATGATGGCTTCTGCAAGCTTTCAATTTGTTTTTTTTTATTGACTTCTCTGACCACTCCCTTCTATTTAAGACCTTAGCAGCTCATAGCTCAGCTCTTTTATATTGTCAAATTTTACTGCCCTTTCACAGACTAATAATCCTCCCTGGAATCATGCCCAATTTACTATGCAAAATGCTATTTAGTGCAACCTAAGTTATTTGAATAGGCCCAAATCCTGATTTTGATCCTGGACAACAATGGTGGGAAATATTTTGCTCAGAGACATGTTTATCCCTGTGCTTTTTAAATATTATTTCCCAGAACTGTAAATCATATTGTGCAGCTTTTGGTGGCTTCACAAGCTCATTTGCTAAGCCCTATTCCTTGTGTAAGAATGTACAGTTTCCATGTCAGAGTTCTCATTTTAAAACTTCTCAACTGAAGCATCTGAAAGCAGACAGAGGCAAAACTCTAACATGCAATTCCAAAAATGCCAAACCAAGCATTTTTCTAAACTGCATTCCATTCTCCTTAAAGGAATGTGAATTCTGTGTAAACTGATCTCTACGACTGAAGCTAGTTTTGATCATACCACCTCTCAAATAAATAATACTTAAGATCAAACAAATGGGAAAAGTGTGTACGCATTGTGGGAACAAAACAAAATGTAATTTCACTGTAATTATTCAGGGGGGTGAGAGGAAGAAACAATCACTGAAACTTTAGGCTTATCACAACTCACTGAAGTATGTTTTTTTCTCCCTTGACAAGGAGTTTGTCAAAAGAGATAATTATGGAAATGCTAGAAATAGTTTGAAAGAAGACAGGCATTGTCACAAAAAGTTTCTTTTTTTAACATTTTACCTTCTATCCAACTGTGCAATTCATAAGCCACTGATATTTATTAACTGAGTAACAAGTACATAAAGCATGGGAAAAGCAGTAATTTACTGTGTTTTTCTATTTCAAACTGTTTTCAGGATCTTGACACTAATTAAAGGAACATGCAATTCTACTTTACTTCCCACAAAATATTAGCATAACATACACAGGCATACAAAGCAACAGAAAGGTTTCAATTTGAAATGAGAAGCTTCATGGCTGTGCAGCCCTATGCTCACATCTACCACTTGCAGGATACCACATCGCTGGGTTCAGAGGTAAACCACATTTCTCTCCATACCAGTTTCTCTTGGCACTGTCATAACTGCAGGTCTCCTCATTAGTTTTCTTGCACCCCAAGACAATCTATAATTTTACCTCTATCTCCATTCTACAGACAAGGCCTTAAACCATGCCAAGTTACTCGGACACCCTTGAACCTCAAGACATTATCAGAAGCAGTGTGTAGCTACAAGGTCTGTTAGAGATAAAAACAAGGGTTAGATTTCTAAATACATTCAGGTACCTTGTGTTACAGACAGTAGGATTCTTTAAAAGCTGCTACAAATCTGATGCCCTTTGAAATAGGAAAATACTAAAAAAATCAAATAGAATTAAGGCACAGAAAGTCTTAAAAACTCATTATATGCCTAATATTTTTAATATTTGCTACTTCCTTAAAAATATGTCTCTTAGTTCCTTCTAGGTTTAGGAGCTGAAGACTCAGAGTCTTAGATACAAGATACCTAAACTAAACCAATTGACATGACTCTTACTATCTATGTGGGCAAAACCTGGCTGTATGTTGAGAGACAGGTAGAGATATAAGTACACTTATAAACAGAACTTACAAGTATCCTATGCATCCAGCCACTACCAATAGAAAAGTAGGAATTTCTTTCATTACTATTTTTAATTATATTTACATAATGCTATCTGTGATAGTGCTAAGTGTGAGACATAGCCACAGTGGTCCAGTAGATATTACATTTCCTATTTGCCAGAAAACTTGCTACATACATTTAGTTTCCTATATACATAATAAAGAAATGTATTAGTCTACTTCATTATTCATTCCTTGTTAAACTGGTTAAAATATAATTTACAGCTTCACAGGAATAAAGGTAGTGACAAATGTTCCTCAGCCAATCGTGTATGACCATACTCAAAACATATATAAAGGCATTGATGACAAAATGTTACAGTAATGCAAAAATATACATATTGAAGCTCAGATTCTCACCTGTTATGAAGCAGTATGTGTATGTGTATACATACACACATGCTTACACTGGGTGCAGGCACGATCCAAAATTCTATATCAAGATGGATTCCCTGATTACCATAGGAACAGAATATGTTTAAGCAGAAGATAAGAAACAACTTGATCTGCATTAATTTGCAAAGTTATCACCCTTACCATAACTGAGTTGAGACTTGGCGTGTTTCAAGCTATAATTAAATCAAAAGGCAACCAGCTGTTAACCAGTATTCCAGAAGCTGGCTTTAAAGCTCAAGGTTTCCAGCACTAAAATGCCTGATGTAACTGGTCAGGTTAGAAATAACCAAGGTGATAAGCATCATTCTTCGGTTATGTCTAGCCAGATACAGAAGTCTAAGTGACTTCTTCCAAAAATGGGGAAAAAGGGATGGGGGCACAAGGCAGAAACAAACCATTAGGGATGTGGCACATTTAATACTGAACAAGTTGACTTGTGAAGTCACTGGAGTATTCTTCCATTAAAAAAAAAAGAGAGAGAGAAACTAAAGAAAGAGATGTAAAGCAATTTCTTTTGATAGAAAATGAAAACTTTATAATGGAAACAAACTAACAAAAAAGATCAGTTAGGTGTTTGTAGAAGAAAGAATGGCCTGAATACAAAACATGATCAAGTCTCAAGAACACTGTCAACAGCCTTAGCAGGTGTCACAACCCAACTACTCTGACCACTAGTAAGCAAGGACAATTCACATTCATTCTCATTCAAATGACTGACATGTCCTGATGATTATGAATGACATTCTGTTAGCCTACAGTATTTACCAAATTATTAGTTCCCAAAATATGGTCATCAGTGTGATCAGTAAGATCCAGCTGATTTGTGAAGCCATATCTCTGCAATATTTTCAATTAAAAATTGGTAATAGAGCTCATTATGAGACCTGATAGCCTGAGCAGTCTGGCAACCTCTAACATCAATAGCCAGAAGTTGAATCAAAGACAAATTTGACAAATATAAAAATCCAAACATACAATACAAAAGGGGGATGGTAGGCTAACAGAAGTGGAACAGAAATTTTAATAAAGAAGGGCAGAGGACAGAAAAAAAAGAAAAAATATCTAAAAAAGTGGTATTACAGGCTGCAAAGGTAGGAACACAGGCACAGGTCCAGAAACTTATGCTTTAGGAAGTATAATGATGTTTTGTGATGTTAGAATATGACAGCAAAACGTCATTAAAGCAACAATGCAAAATTTGTAGGCTTTACATCCTTTTTTAGAAATAGTTTAGTCTCATGAGAAATACATGAAAGAACAAGGAGATTTGTTATATAGGGTTTCAACATGAAATATGGTCACAAATATTCCCTTGTTCCATAGCTATCAAACAGCTGTTTACTGTATCATCTTTACAGTCAAAAAGGGTATATAATGCAGAATAGCAGCCAGTAAAGTTTATGTGGCTAAAACACAAAAGCCAATCAGTCCTACAAACAGGGATCAAATAATATTCTATATGCACTTCACTACTATAATTATATTTATAATGATGTTGTGGTGTAAGGGTTTGTCATATAGCAGTTTCACATAAGGAGAAAAGTAGATCATAGATATTGCCCTACACTAATATAGAGAAAAAAATTAGGCTGCACTATCATTTAAAATATGACTGCAGCATTATTTTCAAAGTATTAGCAAGAATTTTTAACATACATATATTTGAACTATTTTTTCTTATACAGGAAAAAAACAATTTAGAGATTACTTGAAAAGATAAGTATTTTTAAATTCCTAGTCTATCACTTCTGCTCAGTTAAGGTCAACACACAGCCCTGCAGGTAAAGTACTTAGCTTCTAAATTATTTTTCAGATCTATTACCTCATGAAAGTGAAATTATAAGCAGTCCTGTAACTCTGAACCCACCATTAGTTCCAGGAATCTTTCATTCTCCATAAACTGCTTTTTGTGGAAGGTAAAATATTTAGAATACCATTGTTCCACAGTTCTCTCACCTGTGAAGACTCCTTTCTCCCTATTTCAAAAATGAACCAACATCTCTAGCACCAGGAGGAGCTTTATTGCACCAATTCCAGACCCAAGGCTGCCCTTCTTGGAACAGGTTTATCTCATCGCAACTATCACAACAGTCTGGCTCACAGAAATGATAAAACAAAAGACTCACAACACCTCTCATTAAGTGGTAATTTCAACAATAAAGGTTGTAAGCATGCAGTTAGTATGAGCCAAAGCTCAGGAACTCAGTCCACACTTAGATGGAACAACTGTTGTAGTATCAGTTCTATGATTCCGCACAAGGAACTAGGGTGAGGAGGGAAGTGAAAAAAATTTAAAAAAACCAAACTCACACTTAGTAGTTCCCCAAATAGCTTTAAGGATAAATTAAACTTCTTTCATTCATGGGTGTATTATAGCCCGTATTGTCTCTACAGCCTCAGTGGCAAGTGTGAAACAGGGACAGAGAGATTTAGTTGAAAAGCTGTATCTTATGTGGGAGCGTGTTTCAATGAGGTACATCTTCTAAACATCAGCTGACAACCTTCCCCAGGTTACCTCAACACACAGGCAGTCAGGGCAACTTTTCACAGACCAGTACATTCCAGATCTCAGTGGCCAAATCTTTGGCTAGAGATGCCAACATTGCTTCACTGAACTTGACACAGATTCCTGATGCAAGTCAAGTATCTGCCTCCACGGATGTCAGTTTGAACCTTCCATAGCAAAACATGTCCTCATCTACCTTCTCATTCCTAGCTGGTGCTTAGCAACTTGTAACAGAAATCCTGGCAAGTTCTGTATGTGTGTGTGTGCATCTGTATAACAGAGATCAGCAGTCAAACTTGCTCCTCCCTTTACAAACTTACCAGCATAAAAGACTGTGAGACATTTCTCTGTGTCCTCTTATGGAAAAAGACATAGCTGCAACTCCCCCATCTCATTAGCATTGTAAAATTAGTTTTCCTGTTTTGATGAATCCACTGGCAGCTGGATTCGGAACCTACATTTTAATGTCAAATACCATGAAAAAACCCTTCCATTAATGCACAGAGGACCTGAATTTAAAAAGTTACGGCAGTAATTTCAGAATTTTTTTAATTAAAGAGACTCTTGAATCGCCATGATCATTTTAAAAAACCTATGTAGACCATCTTAAAAGAATTCACACAGATGATGACTAAAGAACAGTGGAGTTTGTATATCCATTTGTTTTAATTTTTTCTAAGTGTTAGATATCTAGTCTGTGTACAATTTCATCAATTAGGCAAAGAACATACTAAATTATTCCCCAAAAGGGACAAGTTACTGCAGAGAAGAGTCCACTATAAATTAATTATTGTAGTTTCATTACAAAAATTGAAAATTTAAAGACATTTCTTCTCACCTCAATGGTGGGTGGATCCTTTCTTTTTCTTCTTATCCATGCTGGAAAAAAAAAATCAAATGGATTATTTCAGAGATCACAGAATATTAAAACTCAAACTTATGACAAATTTGTAGCAGAAAATAAACAGTTATGAAAAAATTACAATAAAATTTGACACAACCTGGCAAACCATGTCATTTCCCAAAAAGTAGACAGAAGATGTTATTTCCTGTGTCAATATTCTCAGTCTTCAAAGAAGAAGGGTGTGGGGAATGGTGTCACCTCTGTGTGGAGAGCTTGGACACAGTTTACATACCACCTTGGCTGTCAAAACAAGGCTTAAAAAGCAGGGCTCATGGCACAGGCCTGTTGTTGAGCTTCACCCTGAAAATGACAAGCTGACTGCTGAAAAGTATGTACAGCCTTAAACCACTCTGGAGAAAATGGACTCCTGTATATGCTTCTGGCATTTTTAAAGCCAAAAACCTTTTTATGTTAGTGCCAACTAGAATTCCTTTACAGGCATGAAAGGCACAGCCCCAAACCTGACTGAGGGGCTGCAGAGCCTGGACTGTAGTACATCCTGCGACTGTGTGGGACTACCCACTGCACAGAGAGGCAGGTACTGTGACTGAGGGAAGGATCCCTCCATCTCAGTCAATTAATGCTGGAAAAGACAGAAGAGGAATGGAATCAGTGGCAATGACAACTGTCCTGTGGCTCAGGCTTTCCGAAGCAAAACCAATAGACATATGCCCACTCCCATCACTACCACTGATGCCAGCTGGGACTGACAGGAGGCAGCAAATCAGAGACCCCCCCTGCAGGCTCCATCAGGTCTCACTTTATTCAGTCCATGACTATATGAAATAGCTCCAACTATTACTGGCATTATTTAGAGAAATTACCTGACTTGAACAAGATAATATTCATCACTCTTTAGAAGTATCACTGCTGTCACATTTTTTCATGCCTTTTCAATCTACACAATTGGCAGGTTCTGGGTTGGATATTTCAATGATGTTTGTCTTCTCTGGTCATATTTTTCAGATTAATGAGTAGCAGAATGCAAGTGGCCAGTAATAAAGAGAATGATAAACATAAGGAAAGCCAGTTCCAGGTGCTGAGATATGGCAAAATGTTATTTCATGTGTTTGTTTGGATAATTAAGATTTTTGTTACTGTGCTTGAAAATTAGAGCAAAAATGACACTTTGTTATCATCCAATCAAATTCCTGGCCTCACCTGTAGCCACCTATAAAGTTTCAGAAACACTTAAAGAGGGAACTATTCCAAATTTTAATTTTCTAATACCATCTGTGCTGTATTTTGAGGGGACCAGGGAATGAGTCAGACAACAAGTCCAAAACATTAAAACTTGCTCAGAGCCATAACAGCCCCTCATTACTGAAAATGCAATTACATAAAAGGTGGAAACACTAACACCACTCTGCTTCAGCAGCAGTATGAAACTGGTTTTAGGAGGAATAGCTTCCAATTAACATAATACCAATTTAAGAAAGACAAAAAGGCATGACATAGCTTGGAATTTAGCCATGATGACAAGGCCAACAGCCTTGATTAATGGTAAAGGTTAATGTTAAAATACCTGTAATGATATGAAGCAAGATATTATTTTTGGTTCTTGTCTATCAGTTGACACTTCCTGAAGATGTGTACTTTTAAATAATATTCTCAAACTACTTTCCTTTAAAGCAGTACCTGCCAGCTCTTCTCAGAGATCCTAATGAAAAAGAGACCCAAATTTGCCGTTGTGGGGAAGTAACTCAGCTCTGAACAGACTACATCATCCTTTCTGTAAAAGTTCTATGTTAAAGGAATAAAAACCAGCCCATTAAGGTAATTCAAAATAAAACTAAGTGCCTTTCTATTAAATCTATAGAATTAGAGGACATTTTGCATGTACCTGTAGCTCTTTCAAACATTTATATTCTCCAAGGATTTCAAAATGCAAAATCTGGCAAAGTCAGAGACTAAACTGAGACTGCCACTTCTCAGCAAATACTCTTGCAGACACTCTTTGTAAAAATAATGAACGATACTATTGGAGAAAATCTTATCACATAAGATTTTCTTTCTGACAGAACTTCACTTTGTCCACACTCAGCAACAGTTCCAGCATCATCCAGAAAAGCAAGAAAGTGGTAGAGATTTCAAGTATAGTGAAGTATGTACACTAGACACTAATCAATAAAAGACAGAGTTGGAGGAAAAAAAGGAAAAGTTATAGTTTAAAATGTTTCATAAAAAATTAAGTTTTAAACCATCAAAATTTAACAGATTACTTCCAACAAAGTATCATCATCTACCTTGCCATGCCTTGCTTCTGACCTGTGGAAGGACAGTACCACTGTTTTCAGTCCCACAGCTGTCAGCACATAAAAATATTTTTTTGAATTGCCAGTATTTTCTTAAAACACCAGCTGCATTTTAACTTCACCTGATTACAATTACTGAGCATTAAAGAAAAAATTTAAAATCCTACAAAAATTAAGCTGCAGTTAGAAACTACTGCTGAAATATATATAACCCTTACAATAGATTTTCTTTCAATAGAAGCTGTGACTTTTAGTAGTTATTTGATTAATGATTTTCAGATGAATGGAATACTTCTAGCAAAAGATTTTATCATTTGCTTATCTACCCCAGTTCAACAAGCCGCAAACAGAACAGTGAAGGGTAACACAATGACACGTCCTGTGAACAGAAGCTGTGAAGCAAGGAGCATTACACAACACATTTTAAGTCATTAATAGTTCTCAAGTAGTACTAACACTCAAAAGCAACAAAATAAACCTTACATTTAGGAAGATTTCTTGTATCAAACATTCCATAATCAGACTGTATCTATTTAAATACATAAATAATGCACACAGTTTAACATTGTGCTATTTTTTCTTTCCAGTTACAACAAACACTTGAATGCACAGTTTTATAGAAGCTATCAAGCTTCTTTTTTTCTAATAAATGTCAGGAGTACAAATCTTTTTCAGTCTAACTGTAAATAAAACTTGATGGCACAAATATTGATACCATTTCCCAAATTACTACAGGTAAATTAATCTTAACATCTTTAAAAAAATGCATTAGAAAAATCACTATTTAATGAAAGATTTCTTCACTGCAACATACTGAGGGAGAAATACAGTAAGAAAACTTACTAAAATCTTTTTATATCCATAAAATCAAGCTAATTAGTTTTAATACATCATATTCCTCTGTGCAAATACATCACACAAATATTCTACATAAAGCAAAGCTCAAGATACATTACAAGATTAAAAGCAAAGAAAACATCATCTGAATTCAGTACATTTTAGTATACTGAACTTTAGCATCTAACAGTTTTATCAGTCTTTCAAAAGCAATACATTTTACTAGTAATTCACCTGACCATTCCTCAATCTTCGGAAAGCAGAATAGGAGGACTCTAATATATTCAATCTCCACCAGTTTTCAGGTGGTCCTCTTTCAGACAGAAAAGTTTAAAAAGACATTCAAATCTTTAATTTTTAAGTTATCAGTAAAATTTTGAGCACCCAACACATGGTTCAAAAAAGCACCAACACCACATAGCTCAGGCATAAGAGAAATTCATGATAACAAAGGAAGAATGAATGTATACAAAAATATAAGCAGTCATTTACTACTGAGGTTGCACTAGCTTTAACAAAATCCAAGTAAATGATACATTGAAATTAAGACATTTTGCATTCTCTTTGGAAAACACAGTCAGTGTATACACTTGAGTAATGAAAAAGCTCTCACATCTTTTTTTACAACTTTCATTATATTTTTGGTCATGCAGGTTTAAATTACTGAACAGATTTATACCACAGTCAAATATTTGTTGATGGAAACAAGGGAGGTAGGTAGGTGCTTTATTATGTATTATTTGGACAAAATATGCACACATGCATATACTTAACAAACAAGTATCCAGTGACAGTTATAGCTCGAAAAAATTTCCACATGAACACTCCCATTCCCCAAGCTAACAAAACGAAATGCTTTCACCATTGACAGTCAAGATGTTTTAAACCTGATAGAGAAGGTAACATGTATGTACTGAGTGCAACCAAAATGTGCTTCCCTGCACTGCAAAGCTTCGGCAAAATGATTCATTGACTCCATTTAAAACTGCTGTTTCTAATTTTATCTGGATGGCACTTCCTGCATTCTGTATGCATTTTAATGCTATCTTTGTCTAAAAGGAATTTTGCAAGACAGCTGGACATTTCCTACCTCAACACCTTTGCATTCTTTCATCAGCAATCATTTGCATTCCTGTTAGTATGCATGAGATTTTCATTGAACTTTAAGACTTCTACTGGCAGATAACACACTGTAATGACCGTGAAAGTGAACATGCAAATTAAGACTCCCATTAATCACTAAATATTACCAGGAAAAAAACAACAAAAAAAAGAGTTACTAGGAGTAGATGGCAAAAAATGCAGCATGAAGCATGCAATCTCATGAATCTCTGTAGTATGTAAAACTCTCCTCTCATGAGCACTATTGACATGCCCTGAGGAGGTAAATTACACACTCTACAGTAGGTGAACATTCAGAACTAGCATACAGAACAGTTATCTATTGTGTGCATCCATACTGCCTAGGGAAAAGTAGGCACTCCCACTTTGTAGTAAAATATAGGCTTCGCCTGAACAAAACCAGGCAATATTTATATTATATACATATGGATTGCATTCTAAATTCAAAACTATAATACAAAAGGAAATACACTTTTAGATTTTTAAAATAAAAATTAACTGAATTTTATGTGTATGAAGAGCTAACACTAAGGATAGCACATGGGATTGTGTTTCAGTTTTATGAAAGCCTTAATGGACAATTCAAAACTTTTGTAAAATTCACAGGTCTGACAATGTAGGAAATTTCATCCTGCAGAGCACTTAAAACTAACAGCTTTAGGAGAAAAACTCTAGACAAGTTCTTCAGGAGTAAACCCTTGTCGCTATATTCAGTAAGCTCTCAAGACTAACACATAAAAATCCTCTCCAGAGTCTGTAATCTGAATGATTGGTTTATGCACTTGTTTTATTGCTTTCTACTTGATCTCTGTTACCATATTATGTGTTTATAACTTCATAAACACACCACCAAAATCAGTCCAGCTGTCCAAGTTGAATGTCTTAGGTATACAATGAGACATAACCAAGACCCTCTTCAAATTTCACTATAGCCTATTCCCACTCTTTACTCTATCCCTTGTCCCTGGTTCTGTGCAAGTTCTCCTCAGACAACTCATGTCCCTAAGTATTTCCAGGGATGGTACTTTTATTAATTTAGGTCACAAGAGGTTTCTTTTTCTAGTCATACAGTGTGATGTAGGGTAACAAGGAGAAGGAAAGGGCGCTTTTAAATCAGGTGGTCATTAAGAATTATCCATAAGTGATCCCACAGATCCCAAGAAAAAGGAGAGAAGATAAGGCAACAGAAACTTCAGCACAGTCCTTAAAGTGAAAAGCCTGAGAAGGATAGGCAAGGAGACTGCTATTGCTGAGTCAGCCAAAACCGAGGTGGAGAGGCCATGGATGTCAAAGTACATACACTGGGTTTGGAGAGGAGGCCCCTGGAGATGTAAGCACGTACCCAGCAGAGAGTCCAAGAGTAAAAGAGTCCTCCTATTGTTCAGGGGAAACATCAAGCATTTTAGAACTCCTTCTGCAAAGTCTCAGGCTATTTGCTGGAATGACTGGCATCCATGACAGCATGGATTATAAAGTGAACATCCACAGAAAGAATACACTGGGATACTTTCAAGAGTCTTGACAGAATATACAGAGTGAAGGTTCAGTACAGGTTCCATTGGCCTGGGAAACTTCTAGACCAGTCTTAAAGAGGGAAAAATAGGGACAGAAATGTAATGAGCCTTTCAGCAAAGCATGTCTAAAAATCTTGAATTAAATTGTTCCCACTCTGATAACTAGCCTCTATAGTATTATTTGAACTATTTACACTTTCTGTTCTTTCCCATTTTTTACTCATTGAGAATTTTTCTTTTTACAGGAGGCAGAAAAGAAGTAGTCATGAACTGAAATTCAGAGCATCCTACATCCCCATCTCACACCCCAATAGGTAGCAAAAGCATAATCGTTCTTTGAGCAGCCTTTATACCCACAGCAGAAGTACCAATTTTGGCTTTTTAAAATTATACGTCCACAAAACTTTGCGATGTTTAAATTGACACTGGACAAAAAAAATACAGGTTAACCTTTGTTCTGGAATTCCCATACTTTATTTCTCTGAAGCATGCACTACACACCCATTCTGCTCAATGAATGCACAGGGGAAAAAAACATGCATGTATTTCTTCTTCCTAGAGAAATTCAGTACCGTGGTGGAATGGTACTCTCCAATTTACTTCTCCCAAAGAGACTCTCAAATCACACTGCTGCTTGCTCCCTCCTCTCCCTCTCTCTCTACCATCCTCCTTGCCCCTTGGGTGGCCGGAGAGGCAAACTGGAGGCCCAGAAAGTAAAGATCATAGGTTGAAATAACAACAATTTACTGGAAACAGCAATGAGACAAGAAAATGAACAGTAACAGCAACAACATCAATAACAAAAGTGTACAAAAGAGAGGGTGATTTACATGCAAAATGCTCAATGACCCAACAGATGTGCCCAGGTTTTTTCCCAACCAGAAGCCACGTCCTTATTCTCAGAAGCCAGAGTCACTTCCCCCTGCCCCGGCAATGAGGTGAGGTGGTATAGAATAACATTAGGGTCCGCCCATGTCCCCTCAGCCACATCCCCTCCTGGTTGTTGTAAAAAATTAACCTCATCCTTGGCTGAAACCAGGAGAAATACTTAAGGGGAAAAGACTATTACCCGATCTGCACAGTGCAAATTTTCCTTTCCTCTGTGAATTCTTTCTATTTGATGACAAAATCACAAATAAAAAACCCACAGGTACAAAGATGAGGAAGTTAAGCATTAGAACTGTAAAAGTACCTCCAAAAAATGGGACTGGCCAGTTCATCTTCCCTTCTCTAAAGCAAACCAGAACAGGATGCCTTGATTTGAAAAGTGCATTTCTAGTCTGGCAGCTGCAGCTGTTTAGGTAAGTCCATATGCAGGGTACCTGACGTTTCACTCTAAGGTCCCTGTCTTGCCACAAACAACCTTCCAAAAAGCTGTACCCTCCCAGGCACCACACTGTCAAATCACAAGGATTTGTGCTAAGTTTCTGAAGAGAGACAAAGCACAGGCTTCTTAGTGCAACACAGATTCCAGCAGTCCTAAGCAATGGGTTTTCATAGCAAGTTGGTTGAGCCAGTCCCAGACCCTTTGTGAAAGGAGATCTAGCCCACACCCATCTGAGACAGTCTGATTGTCCATGTTGTTTCCTATTAATTCCAGCCAAGTGCAGACAGAAACTGCTGAATTACATTTTTTGACTTTAAAAGGCAGCAGCAGGTCTTGGATGAGAGTTCATTCACAGTAGAGCAGAGTTACCTGAGGCTTTATATATGCTTCCTGGTGTCTGTGGTGCAGAGTTGTTTGTGTGACAGTGACACAGAACTACGATGACCAGTGGTGGTTGAAGAACTTTTGGATGAGGAACAAGACAACCTTCAGAAAGTTGGATTAGGTAGATACCCATTCAAGTACCAGATGATTTAATAAGGACAAGCCTACCAGGTTGCTGCTCTCCTTCAGAAGATGGCTATCTTGGACTGACAAAGAACCAGGAGCAACTAGACTAAGACTTGCCAACCAACTGTGGGTACTGCAGAAGTAGAAGATAGAAACTGCTGATACAGTGGTTTTACCATAGTTGGCAAATGCTGCTAATAGGCTTGAAGCACATTTGAGAAGCTTTCAGCTGTTCATACAAGCCTCAGTTGATCACAACAAAAATCCCAGGAATTCACAATGTAATGACAATGATAAAATTCGAGATGAGAACATTTTATACTTCTCTACTGACTCCCTGAAGGGATATAACAGGAGTTTTCTCTAAGCTCAGTATCATCTCCCTTAGTGACAAACATCGAGCACAAAGGAAAGCGAATTTTTACCAAGAGGTAAAGCAAGTATTTCAAGATATTTCCTCAAAATGAGTTGTAGACTCCATTCATTTGCAGCTCACCAACAAATTAAACAACAGTAACATCTGTAACATCTGTTACAACAGTAACATTTTTTCATCCACAAATACTTTTAATCAATTTTTGAATTCATGCAAAGTTACAGCAAGCAGAATTCAATAGTTTAAATACATACTGCTTAAAAGTTGTCTGCTTTAAAACTACCAAATTCTGGGGGATGCCTAGGTATTTTTCTCCCCAAAAAGCATGTTTAGTGATGGATAGCCTCAATGAACTATTTCAGGGGTTCCTTGCTTATGCTGCAGAGTCCTGGATTTCAAACCACATTTAACCTCACACTTGGCTCAAGTTCCTACCAGCCTCAAAGGCCAACATATACTCCCTCTTTCCTTTCCATATTTCTTGTAAGACTGATCAGCTAATCCTAAGGAAATGCTCTAACTTCCCTGATTTTTTTATTATGCCCCAAATTTTCAGACCAGATTTTAATCGGTAGCAGTGGGATAAAATAGCTAATTATTAACAGGTTGTACAACTCCCTACTAGATTGTGCAAGGAAAACTATAGGAAATCAAATATTACCATAAAAAAAGCAAGCCCCATCACTGTGCCACCAATAATTCAACTGTCCTACAAATAAACAGTGTGGTGAAGACATAATACAGAAGTTTAACACATTTTGTATGGTTATTCAATCACACCCCTCTCAGGAACAAATATCTTCACATTTAATAGGAGTAAATCATGACCATAGAGGCTTTACTTTTACTAAGTACTGACTTCCTAAACAACATTTATCCTGCTTATAAAGAGGTTACTTTAAGAATTCATAACTGTTATGCAGTTAAATTAAAGCCTGCATTACTTAAAATGAAAGATAACAACCAACCTATTCACATAGTCAGATGTTCCATTAAAAATACAGTCTATGTTCAATGGCAAAATTATCTTGAAATAAACCCAATATATTCAGGATTTACCTTCCCATTCTGTTGGAAAGTCACCCATTTGATACTGATATGCTTCACGATTTACTGCTTCTACGAATCTTCTTTCAGGTATAATCTGCCCTATAGCAGAAAAGAGAAAGAAAAAGTCAGTTACATATTTCCATATAAATTTCCATATAAATTTATAATTGCTGATCATATTACTGTTTTGAAAGAACTGTATTTATTTACATGAGTGTAATGATATATACAGGATAAAAATGAAAGATTAAAATACTGAGAAAATTATTCTCATTTAGATGTCAATGTGAAATGTTTGATTTCAGTAACTTCAAGAAAAGCTTCCATGTTCTACAGCTGACTTGGATTATTAATGACAAAAAACAGCACTGAAAGTTCACTGGTTAGCTTTGCAAAGCAGTCAAGCCACATCGTCTCCAATCACCGCTAACTGCATCATGCAGTCAGCTTTTTCACACATGCCTGCAAACTAAATATCTTCTCTGCTAAAAAACAAAAACCAGTAGGTAGCAGTCTGATAGCAAACACTCAGTATATTGAAAGGGGAGCCACTGTGGGGAATCTGAATCTACATCTGGTTCTACTACTGTCAAAGAAAAAGAATAACACATTCAAACTGTACGGTAGTACAGAGCAGACTGATTGTCAGATATTAAGCTACTGTGTAGAGGAAGAGTATTTTAATTTGCTTTTTAAATTAGCAGGTACTGGAAAGATATGCAAGGCTGCCATCCCTCATAGGGAAAAAAAAACCTTACAACATTCCTCAGGCTTCTTCTACCAGCTTTTTCCCTTCCTGGCAAGCTGATATGGAAAAATTTGACATTTTGAGGAAACACAAAGTAATATCTGCATAAAACATTTTATTTCATAATGAAGTGATTAATGCAGTTCATTCCCTCAGTATGCTTTCAACAAGTACTTCAACTGAAGTTATTTTAAAACTGATATCAGTTGGGACTTAGATTTCACCCATCTCTGATTAATAGCTAAACTCCACACTATTATTCATCATTAAGTATTTAATGCAGTAAAATAAGAACTTATATAGAAACTGCAATTCCTTTTCGAAGTACCATCTTTAGCTTTATATGTTATTTTTAAGCAATGCAACATTTTTATTTTTTCAAGATATGCCATCAGGCAAAGAATATAGTGTAGCATACCTACATCCTCAAGATTAGATATTTTTAATCAGTGTTGAGAGATATATGATTGATACTTACTTGTTTTATAAGTATACAACTCCTATATGCTGATGATACTATACTTCATACACTTGCTTTAATATATTTTTTCCAACAATATCACGGATAATTTAATTTCATAAACTATTTATCTACAAAGCAAAACAAAACCACAAAATTACTTTCTTCTCATACAGAAGATCACCAGAAAAGCTGAAGAGGTTTCTAATTAGGTCTGATCCTATACAAGTCTCAGAATTACCACTCTCCTCCATGTTGGAAAGTTACTAGATTTTACTGTTAGAACAGTACCTTTTAAAAAACTGTCTATAACTTGAGTACTACACTGTCTGAATAAATTGACATATGGAAAATTAATGAAGTGTATTTTTCTAACTGCTACCACAACTTGTGACTCGTGTTTTTAACAAAAATACTCCACTTCTTATTCTGCTGCAAGCTTTCATAAAACATGTAAAAATTCATTGTCTAGATCCCACAGTCAAATCACACACTAGAGCCAAACTCAGAAATTATTTCCCAAAATGTTATTTGGAATAGTTCTGGTGGCTTTTAAGCCTCTCTGCATTCATGATGCACACATGACACTAATTAACTTCAACTGTCTGATTTGCCTTGTTCCCCAGGTTTTTTTTTGGCAGACCACCACTGTCAAATAATTTACGCAGACTTTTCTACTGAAGATCACACTGAGATGTAATTAAAACCTTTTATAGTTTAGGGAAGTGTTTTTTCCTGCTAAAGATTGACTATATTGACAGGTTTGCTTCATACTAATTTGTTCCCATGTTTTCAGATAAATACTGACATCTTTGCTACAGCAACACAAGAAACTTCACTTGTAAGAGCATACATACGAAGCAGTTATAAGTAAGAACAGTTTAACCTCATTTTCATGTGATCACTGATCTTAGAAACGTTGAAGAACCATTAATACTTCAAGTTGGGATCATATATATAACACAATATATTCAAAGACTAACAGCCAATAACTCCTAAAACAAACAGAAGATTACTTCAGAAAGAATTTATCAGATGTACAGAATATTCACATAGAATACTCAGATACAAAATCATTTACACAAAACACTGAACTAGCCAATTGCACCTTTGCAGGAGTTACAAGCAGGCAAAACGGCCAAGAAGTCTTAAGTAATTGACAGATCTTTCAGCAAATGAGATAGTATTTACATGTGTTGGATTTATATACTTTCTTACTGCACATATTTTCTCCAAACCTTTCTGTCACAATCTACCTGAAAATCAATGTGTCACGACTGAAGTGAATTTGTATAAAAGCTCAAAAATAAAAGCATTTAGCAGAAGTTACACAGCCTGCTGGCATGACAAAGGGGTAGTCAAAGCCAGCCAGAAAATACTAATTGAAATGTGAAGGGGTAGCAAATGAATTAATGAATTAGTTTCTAAATTTCTATGGCCTTATATATAGCCTAAGAAGATTAGAAACTAGGTTATATTTTCACAATAAAAAAAATGGTTAATCGTAGATATGCACAGATATTATAAAATTAATATTTTATTTTTCAGTCTCTTCTAAGGAAGAGCCTCTCTTCTACAGACAAATATTCAGGGTATTCCCATTGCAGTCACTAAAACTGATACATACATATTTACATTTAGAAAACCTCATTTAAGAACCTTCCAGATGAAAATAAATAATGAGTTCTAAAATTGTTTTGTTGTACAACCAAATCATTACTGTTCTGATATCAACTTCTTAAAAAAATAAAAAAATATATACACATTATTTTAAAGACCTCCAGGAGCCCTAGATTGATTTTCACTGTTTACAAAACTGTTATTTGAAAAAGGTTTCCTGTTAACCTCCAAACATGTTTGTTTAACATGTACAGCTAGAACAGACTGGGGCACACATGATCAGTGAAAGGAGAAATGGGACCATCAACAGGAATGGGATGTTTTTGGTACCTAGACTGAGCAAGAGTCCCCGCTGACTAGAAAATATCAGCATGTTTTGCAGTCAGTAGATGGAAACAGGATTCCCCTCTCACACACGCATGCATGGAGCTACCTCAAACTGAATATCAGATGTTCATGAGAACGCAGGACCAGGACTCTTTTAGCTTGCTGATTTGCAATGTCTGCATGGTAAGAGTCCATGGAAGAAACACTCTATTAATTAAAGATCTTTTTTTTAAATGCATAGACTGTATATGCAGCCTTTGTGAATTTATGACAAATGGCCTAAGTTCCAGTTGCACAGCACTACTGTAAACTTCAAGATGAAACAAGCATTTTCAAAGTATACCTATTTAGTGAAGTGTATGTACTTTGCAGAAACTATATTGTACTTCACTTACTAACGGCATGCTATTTCATTGTCAGTAACGCAACATAAACATCACCTATTCAAAACAAGGGTTTCTAAAGTTTTTTTCAGCAGTTATCTTACAACACTCATGGAACAGATGCCCCATTTCTTTCCTGTTTGGTAACCACCAAACAAACTAGTTTTTGCTAAATGTGAAGAAGTACTTAAGTTAGCAAAGCAATGGTACTATGAGCAGTTCTTCATGCAAAGAAAAGAACTACTTTTCTAGAGGTAAAAACGTAAATTACTTTTCTATAAGCTGCAGGAGAAGCCTATCACCTTCAGAGAAAGATACGAAGTTCTCATCTCCCTTGGAGAAGCAGGAAAAAAGGTTAGCTGTGAAGAAATTGAAAAACAACCCCTTTAAAGGTGAACATTAATTTATGAAAGCTTATATCCTTCCTTTGCATAGACTTTTAGCTGAAGGAATCTGTCTTCATATTATCTTGTGGTCAGAATTCCAATGATTCTGTAATAATTATTTTCACCTTAGAAAATATGTAAATATTTAAAAATAATATCTTCTTCCCTCAAAATTACAATTTTATTTTTTCCAAATTTAGTTTTCTAGGAGGTTAATTAACTTTTGCTGAGTGACAAATTAATAACTTCCATTAGTTCATTATATTTATTCAATATAATAAATCAATACAAAATACAAGAAGTTAAATATTTGCACCTAACATCTATCACTCACAGACATAACTATATTTTCTCCAATAATTCATACACTTGAAGTCATCTAAAATGCTTTAGGCTTTGTAAAATCATAACAGAAACTCATTTCAACTTTTAAGACCAGCAAGCAAGGCCACAGACTGCTTTGTTCTATGGTTCTGATTTCTACTAACCTCAAAATAATCAGGATCAGTGATTTCCATTTTTACAGTGATGCAGGATCAAGCAATATTAAACTTGTTAAGTGCTGAATCAGCAAGTCCCAAAAAACTGTAAAGACTACGCACTTGGGGTCAAAAATCTTGTTTCAATTTTGCTATTTATATTTACATCTTAACAACAACACATTTGGCTTTTCAGAGCTTGTCTGCAAGTATTATTTTCGTTCCAAAAGAGGATATGTTTCTTCAGATTTCTGTTGAAACGAAGCCAGGGTGATTGCTTCCATTTTTGGGAACATGCTCCATCAAAGAAAAAGACTCACATGCAATACAAGCATCACAATTCCCAAAAGAATTGCCAGTTGACAATGACAGTAACTTTCTCGGGGATCAGTGCCCATGGTGTTTATATATGTTCACACAAACCTTATGTTTTGAAAACCTGCTGTATCTGAGACTGTGGTAGTTAACTCAATTAAATACCATTTTACTGAGAAGCAATTTCCTTCAATGGACAGACAAAATCCCTCTGCTAAATGTCCATTGTGATTCTAGTCCCTAAACTCTCTTAATCTGGCAGCAGGATGCACCACCACCACTTCCCAGTCCTTGCTCACTGAAAAGCCTTATGCCTTCTACCTCATCTATGAAGCCCAACAGATACTATGTCTTTACAAAGAACCTCTGTTTTGTAAATGAATCTACAATAAGCTTACTAGAATTATGCAACATTACATTTTTTTCAGAATGAAAATGTAAATGATACTAGCACAAATGACAGTTCCTTGGAGAGCTGATGGATGCTCAGTGCTCTGGCATGCAGAAGCTTTCTCCTAACTGTTCTTTTGACACAGTTTTCTACCAATTACTGTCAAAATGTGAATGAAGTAATGAATATTTTTTTAAAATGTATGAAAAACGGCTTAAAATGGGAACTTACCACATACAAAGGGAATTTAGCAAGCAGATAGAAAGTGCACAATAACCTGTACTCTTATAAGTAAAAACATAATGCAGGAAGATGAACAAAAAGGCAGGGAAGAGAAATGAGCAAATGACAGCAACGGTATGAATGGTAAACAACATGAAAAGAAAGTCACAGCTGTGGAGAACACCCATTAAGCAACATGACCAAACACAGCAGTGTTATGGACTGGTCTGGACGATTAATTACATTTCAGTTATAAATCATTTCCAAACACTCATTTCCCATTTTTCCATTTTCCAGAATAAAAGGAATTATTACAACTAACTGCACATATATTCTTAAACTACTAATGCTATTTTTAGTACATTGTAATGAATTTTACGAAAGGATTTCAGGGCTGAGATTTGTAAAGGAAATTCAGTCTACAAGGTCTGAAGACAATTACAGCTAATACTGTGCATAGCACATGAAGGATTAAAGAATACTGTTACTGCTATTTTACTGTGTTTCCTTTCCTTTGCAGAGATTAGGAAAGAATGCTCATGTATTTCAGCCACAGTCAACACAAGGCTGCAACTTCTGCAGAAAAGTCAGCTAAAGTCTGTGAAACGTATTACCCATTTCATGTATACGCCTATCCTAACATTCTTAAAAAAATTACTCTTTATCGTAAAATTTATATGACACTCATTTTATTATATTAATTACAAAATCAGTCTTTGAAGCTGCACTTATACTACAAGACAGCACACACTAAGAACATAAGAAAAGGCATCTGTGTGAATGCATGTATACAACCCCACCTATTCCTTTCACTAACAGAAGTCTCACAAACACAGACTCAGATGAAAAACTGGGATGCAGATATATCAATAGAACACAACAAATAAACTCCTGCTGTAGTTAAATTGCTTGTTCACATCTATAAAGTAATTACACAAAAACTCTTGCAAAGTTCACATCTGAGCAAGATGTGAACGAACAGAGGTCCCGATATTTCAGACACTGCAAAAAGGTGGAAGTGGTCCCCCTCTAAATATGCCAACATGGCTCTGAAGCTGCTGGTGATGGTGAAAATCAGAGTAGAGCAAGACTAAGCTCCAGACCCCTCTGCAAATGCCACAGTCAATCAGGAGACACTCTGAATGCATATATTGCGTTCAGAAAAGCCTCTTGGGTCATCCAGCAGGGGAAATGCTACTCTTCATGGGTTAAAATACAGTTTTAGGAAGAACACAAGAAACACTGTTGTGAAAGGTCAAGAAAAAAAGGTACTGGCGGGGCAGGGGTGTGCATGTGCAAAGGACAGAGCCAAAACTTGATGCAGACTTCCCAGGAAGTCTGTGGGACCCTAGCAGTCTACCTGGCATTTCATTGACATTTTTAGCTAGGCTGATGACCACCAAAAAGCCATTTTCAAAGGAAGTCTGATAAAAGGGAATAGGTTAGCATGGATTCAGAGGGACAGCCAGTTAGGCAAGATCAGGGGGATCTAAGCAAAGAGCAAAAGTTCTTCCTTGAAAAAAGAGGAAGCAATTTCAATAAGACAGAATAAGTGACTACAGCATGACCTTGAACAGGCAAATAGTTTGTGGGGATGTTTGTGAAGTGCAGCCTGCTACAATAAAGAAAATACTGAAAGCTCAAGGAAATAAAATACCTAATAAAGATTGAAATAAATGTACATAACAGAAGAGTCTGCCAGGGTTGCCAAAAGAGAAAGTATTTTCCATTCCATCAGAGATCTGGGTCAAGCAGGAAGTTTTGTACTTTATAAATAATCTCATGGCTAAGTCCTGTGAGATGAGGCAGTCAGGGTCGACAAAACCATGTGAAAGGGGTAACAGGAACTCCTTTCCCTCAGATCTCAGAAAACAGCACCCTAAAGGGCCATGATAGCACAGACTCCAGCACAACATATAATGCTACTGCACAGCACTAGGGTGTGCACCCAAGGGCACTGCTGCCCAACTGACAATATAACCATAGGCCTGGCAGTCAAAGAGCGGAATCTGGCAACCATCTTTTGCATCCTGATATTTTATGCATGTTTTTTATAAACCAGTTCTGAAGTTTCTATTTGAATACACAGACCTTTCACCTGGACTGAGCTTTAACCAATCCCAAAGAATTAATCTGAGATGGAAAAAAAATTGTTACTGAAACAAAATGAAGAACATGAACATCACCTGGCCTGGGAAAGAAGCATGATACACTGAACTCAAAACGCAAAATGCTACCACAGAAAATTCCTGTGCTTCAAAATCCCAATAGTACATAGCAGATATATATTGCGGCAGTAAGTTTCAATAACTGTAGGTTATCACTTTTTTTCCAACTTGAAAGTTTAATTTTTTACTCAGGTAAACTAACTGAACTTGAATACCTCACCCCATAAGCAAATTCTGCCTTACTTCCACTTTAGAAAGAAAAAATTACTGAAAAGGGCTTGAAGACAACTCTGTATCTATAACATGATAGGCCTATACATCTTGAATCCAAAACTGTCATTTCCGTTATAAAAAACAGAGGATATGCCTCCTCCTTTGTGATTTATATTAATTATTATAATAGCATTTCAACCTCATAATCCTTAAGAAGAAGTTGGTAGATAGTTAATAGGCCAAAAAAAAAATCTCCCCATGATTCCACTTTCGTTCCCTGATTTGTTTAAAAGGTGTGAGGGTTCAAAGAGAGATACTTAAAATTAGAAATCTCAAAAAGTTCAGAAACAAGTTTCTAAACATTTCTGACTCGTTAGTTTGAACTTCACATATGATAAAGATTTTTTTATGTTTATCAGTCATTTTCCTTTACTTTTGTGTTTATACTTAAAATAAATTTCTAGTGTGCTTTTCCACATATCTTTATTATACATATGTTACATATGATATTTAGTAGAACATTTAACATTTGTTAAAAATGTTTTGAAGTAAAAAATAGGAAATAAATTGCAACCATAATTAGTACTATGATTTAAAAAAAAATTAAAAGAATGCTAAAGTAATGCATATAGAAACTTAAGTTTTATTATTGTTAAGGTTAGTATGCGCTTCTATAGCTTTTAACATCTGAAGTCGTAAAATGGCATCTTTCATTACACAGAAATAAGCTAATGTTTAGTTGGATAAGGTTCTAAGATAAACAAGTATTTCAAAGATTACTCATACTTTTTAAAACAATATTAAACAACATGTACTAGTAAGTACAAGAATTTAGTTGATTAGTATCAGCAATGTAAAATCATTTACCATTCAACAGCCGATTTTTTTTTTTTCTGATTACCTTCTTGTTTTACATTGTTAGGTTGCTTTCAAAACTCGACTTCAAAAGTTTGTTTCTTTAAGTTGGCCTGTGCACACACCCATTAGTTTAGGTACTTTCCAGTAACACTGATCTGGGGGAAAAAAAACCCGTAATTCAGCTGATTTTGGTGAGCTCTGAGTGATGTTGGTGGTGAAGAAATATAGAAACCTCACATAGCCAAGGAACTGCAGCAATATCTGATCTGCTTTCAAAGCTAATTTGAGCAGAAAAAAACTAAAGTGGAATAGCTGGGACCAAGGACTACCTGTAAGTCAAAGCTTTTTACATCTAAGTCACTCATTAATTTATTTTTTTACTCAACTCTCAGAGTTTCTGTGTTCACTTTTCAAGTTAGAAAGAGTAAAGCATATGCAAAAAGCAACATAGAGTGACAGTTTTCCCTTGTCTACTTTCACAGTTCCAGCTTATCTAAGCAAATTTTAGACTAAACAGCAAATACTGAGGTCTATGCGCTTTCACAGTATGTAAGTACCTCATCATCAACTACTTAAATACTGAATTGTGTGTTCATTGATATAAGAGTATTTTGTCACTAGAAGCTAAAGCACCAAAGCACCAACTGGAACTATTGTAGCAAATAAATACATATAAAAGTTTCTATGTGAAAGCACTTATGCTGATGCCAGTGAAAGAAAAAAGACTACTCTTGGACTGCAGCCTTTAGAATTGCATAGCTTGCAATAACCATAATATATGTGTTTGATACACAGTGTTTACAACCACAAAAACACAAGCTGTGATACTTACAAACTCTATAACCAAATAATTTAATTTCCTTGTACATCAAAGACTAGGAGGTTCCTAAACCATATTTTAATTTTTAAAAGTAAAATTAAAAATACTTTACTACACTTTACCACACTTCACCAATTTAACCTCAAAAATGCAAGTTCTCAGAAATAATGACATTCATAGAGATTCTCATATTGCAAAATTATTCAATTAACCTCATTAGCATTCTAACTCATTCCTTTCTGGTGTGAGCAGCTAAGATATGTGATACAGTAAGAAACCACGCTGATATCAAACCTACCAACTCGTGTCTAGCTATACAAAAGCACAACTCTGCATTGTCCAGCTATGGAGAAGTCCCTTTTCAATTTCTGCAACACTGAGGTGTCTACTGACCTCAAAACTTATTTTTATTGACCTTGCAAGACATGACGGAACTGCAGCATAGGATGCAGACCACTGACTATAAGGAAAAGGCTTCTGAGCACAGCTCAGTGGGTGCATCTGCCTTGCTGTGCCTGGGAGTTGCATGAAGAAATCTCTCAACACCAAGATGAATGAAAACACCTAACCATTAAACTTTTCCATAGTCTTAAGATGCACAGGTATTTTGAAACAAAGTTGTCAAGGGACTTAGAATCTCTCAAGGCTGATAACAATTCTTCTATCAAAAAAGGAGATACTTCAGAAGTATTTAACTTCTTCCCCCTCCTGCCCTGATCCTTTCACAAAACCAGAAATAGACAGGAATATACAAAACTTTCTAAATAAAAAAGACAAATTTGTTCAATTCTGTTATAGCATTTGTCTCAATGTCATTTGTTACTAATTGTTTTGACAACATGGATTTATTTTTCTGAATGCATGTTTGTTTTTTAAATGATCAATATAATGAGACTTGTTATTCAGAAAAATAAATTCAGATCTTACACATCCTCTCCTATCTGTGTGTGCATATGAATGAGAGGGAGAAAGACAAAGATGAGATGAGATTTTCACCCTTAGGAGACAACCTACTTTAGTGTATTTCAATACCATTCATTTTTTTATCCTGAGAATTTATTATAAAATCAAATTCTATGATAAATATTCTATAATTACCAGTAAGAATCTTATTTTTCAGTTTAAGGACACTTTTGATTTGCAGTTGCATTTTACATATGTACAGATGACTAAATGTGTATTTCAATATCAAAATTCAGACACATTCCTAGTTCAAATCAGTTAAACTGAAAAATCTTTCCCTTCTGGCTGCCTATATTTCTTTTTAATCCTGGTCAGTATAAGACCTTACTACAAGTAATTTGCTACTATAAGGCTGAGGAAAAAATGCTAGCCTCGCAATTTTTTGTCATTTTTTCCCCCACTTCCCGTGCAGGCTGCTGTTGAGGGCCTTTATGGAAATATAAATTCAACCAGCAGCTGCAAATTTCATGAGACGTCCATCTTCATGCTGAATTTCTAACTGAGTGTCAAAACAATCTATGGATTTCTCCCTGATGAAACACTTTGAATTGTAAATTTCTGCAATTTTCTCATGTTAGAATTTGAACTGCACTAAAATAGAGCCAGTCCAGATATACTCCCTTCCAGCTTGAGACAAGTAATTTTTCTCCTCGTTATCTCACTCTACCATTGAAAGGGTTCAAAATAATCCATGCAAAATTACCTGTTTCTTTTTTATTTTACATAAAAAATTATGTAAAATCTGTTCTTTTTAGAAGAAAATAGAAAGGCCTTCAAAACATTCCAAATGCTCTCAAATCAGTCATTTGAACCTATTGATTTAGCAGTATTTTGCAGTGATAAACCCCCAGAAATTAATTAGTTGCAATACAACTTAAAGAATTTTCTATAGCATCAAAACAGTTCACAGAGACAGTTTCTTCTAAATCTCAACTTACATTATATGTTGGTGGAAATAGAAAACAGATACATAAATTACCAAAATCAAAACTTCAGTAGAGTTTTGAATAGTTTGATGTTTCCTGAGTACAGTAAAGCAATAAGTTTCTCATTTAATTATTGTTTCTTATAGTAGCTTTAAAAGTACACACAGCCTACCAAGTATATTATAGCAGTTCAAATATTTTGCTTTAGAAAAACATTTGTTTCTCTCTTCTCTAAGCACTGACACAAAATATGTAAAACACCACCACTTTTCCAACTTGCAAGCAAACTAAATATTTCTTTATTATGTGGCAAGGAGGTAAGAAGAATTCACAAAGAGAAATTCACTAATAAAGATGATTTATCTATTCATGTAGTTAAGAACTAACTGACTTCCTATTTGTTTTCTTCTCTTCACAGATGAATGTTGTGGTGGGGTGGGTGGAGAGCTTACTGACCTGCACTTTACCATCACTGAAAAGAATGATACTCTTCTGGATGTTTCAGTACAAATACCACATTTCAAAACACAAGACTGTCTTTCAGTTTATAGAAAATTCAAAGGGGCATCTTCTTTCTGTATACACCAATCCTTCAGTTAATTATCAAAATGAGGGAAGAAACCTCAAAGTGAGTTACAGAATAATTGCCTTGCAGAAGACTTTCAATGTACTGAGCTTTTATCACTTAATATACCACTATATCATTTCTTTGGTCAAGTTGTCTTCTGTTTGCTGGCAACTCCCTCAGTTACCTGCCCTGCCTTCTATTTTATGGCAACTGGAATGACCTAAGAGTTGATCATAATTCCAAACCCTCAAAACTGACCTATACAACTTCCCAGACTGCTTTCTTAAACTTAAGTATAACTTACTGATTTAAAAGACAGTAACTACGTGGGAGCACCAGTCAGTATCAAAAATCAGGTTAGTCTCAAATAAAGGACCAAGCAGCTGCAGAGGCACTTGCACTACTTAGGGTAGGTGAAATCTTATGCTCTGGCAAACAAGGAGGTCAAATCACTCAGAGAAAAATTCCTGGGCTCCCTTTTAAACTATTCTTATTAGACTGACCCTTATAAACTTGCTATTAATTAGAATGTTGTCTGCTGATCACGACAAAAGAGCCCTCAACTTTTCTGAAAATGTTATTTCAACAGAACTCTGGTTTTGTTTCATGTGAGGAAGATGTTCCGTAACACATACAGTTTCCATGAACAAGTTTTAGCTACAACTTCTGCTAGGGTAGATGTAAGAATGGTAATTACTGAATGTATTATAACAGCTTTCATTATAACAGATTCTTGAACATTATTTGGTTATTTTTATCTGTGGAGCCTGCCAGAAAGGAAGGTAGGCATAACAAGACAATCTGGTTCTATTTCTCAAAATATCCAGAGTACTAATGATAGAGCTTGCTGCAATATATGCAAAGTACAGGAACCAAGAAGCCATCCTAATTGTATTAATTCACTATTATTGGTCTCTTGTTCCTATTCAATTTTAGAGTTTAACTTCATTCTGCCTTATTTCAAAACCTCACCACTATTTCTCAAAAACAATTACTTCTATTTTACCCATATCCTCCAAGTTCTAGGTCATGACACTTTATTAATGCGCGGAGTGTTGAAGCACTTCCAAATGCAGCCGCTCAAATTTCCATCTAACATTAAAGTGCAGAATTTTCCAATTTATAAAATAAAATAAATTATGTTGTAAATTTTAGATATTACACTTTAGAGATAAAACATTCTTGCACACAGCAATTGAATTTCTCATTGTATGTTAATGGGACCAATACTTAAATATAATTCAAATTATACTGAAAGCTACTGCCTTCTAAGGAGCAGGTGCACCATCTGAAAGCCAATGAATTGAGTGCTGCAGAGATTACGCTGACGTTTTTATATCACACTATACATTTATGCAATACTTCAAACTAAATGTTAAATAAAAAATAGGCATTAATGAACAGTGGGTTAATTTGAGAAAATAATGCACATTCCCTACTTGGTAGAGGAAAAAAAAATAAAAACCACTGCAGCATAAGACTCTCCTAAATCTTAAATGCCTATGCATTTTTGTTCTCTTCCCCTCTCTGAATTGCTTTGCTGATTACAAGAGCAGCTAGCACTTTCCTAAACTTCTCAGTCCCTCTAATTCCATTTCTTTCTAACTATATTCATTATGAGGAAAATTTCTGATTTGATCTAAGACTTTGCCCCTCTCACCTTATCGCCAATGTATACTTCTTTGGCCTTTCATAACATTTCCTCTTTACAGTCTGTCAACAATACTGCTTTCAAAAAACTCTACCATACCATTTCTTTCTATAGTTATATTTGCTCTCTACATTACTTCATTGGCTTCCACCTTTTTCTGTTGTGTTATCAAAATGAGCTAGAAAGCTCCAGTGCACTACAGCATTTGCAGCAATTGTTCTAACAGCTGCTCTCAGAAACATGTAACTAATAATTATCTTGCTGTACTTACAAGGCAAGTGCCTCATGGCACTGGCTGTCCTTCATCCCCTATTGTCTTTCTGTGTTTCACCTCTGGAGACACTGCAATCTTTGCAACACAAACATCCTTCAGACAAATATTTGTTGTACAGATACCACAACATAATGCCAATCATTTTTACTATTTCTTTCTGATACAAGTTACTGCTAAGCACTGTCCACAGTTCTTCTGAGCTTACTATCAGGGTTCACCCATTTCATACACAAAACCACATTCTTCTCTTCTAAGAATTTAAAGATTTGCCTCCTTCTGTCTTAAGATGTCTCCCTCTGACACCTGCAAATAGATGTATGATCTTGATACTAAAATCAGCATGTCTAAACCACGTCTTGTTATCCTCCCTTTCCACATAATCATGATGAAGAATGCCTCCTTTCTTTCTGATATTGTTTTAGAACTGAAGCTCTCTAGCCTCTATAATCAGGATTTCTCTCCAATGTATATGTTCTCTTTGCATAAGATTTTTTCACAAAGACTTTCCTGATTTTCCACACTGTTAAATCTGTCATGCAGGCACAACTACAACAACGTAATTTTCTCCTGACTTGGCATATGCATCCTACCCTACTCATGAATTTATAACACTGCTGCAACGATTGTTTTTCTAGTCAGGAACTGTGAGCAGTTCAATTGTGTCTTTAGACACTCTACAGGTTTTCTATTTTTCACTTCAACTACAAGCTACTTTGTTTTCAAACTCCTCTGCAAGCTTCTTTCTATAACCTGAGACAGGTAGACTTCTATGTCATATGGGTCTGTATCAATCAAGCTAAATTTATTTTCTGTCCCTTGGCTAAATGGGAAAACTCTTGGTCTGGTATTGACAAAGAACTCCTCGGAAGCATTACCTTATACCATCATACCGCATCTGCACAGACCACATAGACTGATTAGTAGAGAATCCACTGGCAGAAACTTTCTGTAAAGTCTATTAAAATGCTCAATTTGATAATCTCTTCTGGTGACAGGGTTAAATGGTTTCTTTCAGGACTGAAAAAAATATTTAATATACCTGCCAAAAACCTGTGATCATAGTAACAAATCACACTAAACTTATTATTTCAGCATATAAAAAATCCATGTTTTGTTCTAACACAAAACAAAAATGAGAATCTCATCCGTAATCCTACAGAAACACCAAAGATTAAGCTACACAAGAAGGGATGTACTCCTAGGTTCCCCCACTCAGAGTCACCAATCTCCCACCTCACTTTTAGCTCAAAGGTTCCATCTTCTTCCTTTGTCCCAGCTTCATACCTCATGGGACCACATGCTCAACTTTTTCAATTGAGTTGAACTGGCACAGCAACAGGTCTCATGAATGCTACTGCCAGCTTGAAGGACAGATAGTAAAGGAAGAACAAGATCTCTCCCTTTCATCAATGACAAACTTCTGTTAATCAAGAGAGTCAACCTCATTTCACCTTCAAGTTCACAAGAGATTCTGGCTCCATTTTTTGGACATTATCTCATGCTATTACATATCTGGGTCAGACCCAAATCTAGGAGCTGCCCATCTTCCAACACTGGCACAGAAGCTGCTTACACAGCACCTCATTTCAATCTGAGAATATGTGAGAGGAACAGCTCTGCAGACACCAAGGTCAAGCAAAGAAGGAGGGTGAGAAGGTGCTCCAGGTGTCAGAATGGAGATTCCCCTGCAGCCCATGGTGCTTTGCCTCTGGATATCAGTGACTGGATTTTACCCTATTTCAAGGACTTCACTTCTCTTAAAGTCTGTTGTGGCTAGTATGTTCAGCTCCTCAGACTTTGCAGTGGATATCTTTTCAATCCGCCTTTCTGATTGTAGTTCTCTGGACCAACTTTTCATCATCCCTGAGTTTGATATCCCTCTTACAGATACAAAATGTCAATCACTACATGAGCTTTGTAACTTCCAAAGCTTGTGACATTTTCAATTCCTACAGCACTGACCACTGCCTGTACAAGTCTGCCAGAATCCGCCCCTTCTTTGACCTCTTCTCATCAGAAGCAAATTTCATACTGACTGCAGTTCCCCTCGATGGTGCTTCCAGATCATCTAGATGAACAAGGATAGTCAAATCAGTCCTTCACTTCAAGGAGGATCAAATGATAACATGTTGCATTTCATATGCACATGGCCCTGAAGAAGGGACATTTACAAATTAAGATCTCACTTATCTCCCTATTTCACAATTTCCTTTCCCTCAACCTGTCACACTAATTTCTTTGTGTACTTCCTTTCTATTCTATCCCTGTATCCAGAAGCTGAGCATGAAACTGATTCTTCCCTCTCCTCCAAGCAAAGCAGTTCTTATCTTTGTAATTCTGACCTTAAGACTATCAAGCCTCTGATGACAGCAACTTTATTTGGTATTCTAAAGATCTATAAAGAACACAAGAAACTTATTGTACAAAGTAGAAGTCAGACCTAATTCTTTACCACCTTCTCTATTCTTTAGGAGAAACCGAAAAGGTTACAGTGGCCCACAGGGTAGCATGCCAACCTTCCTGTTTAAATTTCTTTTACTATGGTTTCTCAACTGCACTCTTTTGTTCAGCTCTTTGTTATTCCATTCTATCTTCCCTTTTTAAATGAGAGTGTAGACCCATTACTTTTATTTAAATGCTTTAATTTTCTTTGTAGTCTTATTTTACAATAACAGTTTCTAAAAAAAGATATACCAAATTATGTACAAGCAAAAGTGGACATATAAATTTTTTACATGAGAATCACAATCCACAAAGTATGTAGACAGTATTTATAATCTTCTTAACCTTAATTCATTTAAGTAATGCACTGAAATTAATTATACAGACATATTAGAAAAAAATGTTTCCTGTACTGGCTACTGACACACTCGCACTCTCTTCCAGGTTAAATCTGTTCTTTAATTTCTTAATACAATTTCAAACCCTAAAACCTTACACGGAGTGGGTGGTTTGTTCTTCCTATGCATATTAATGATGGATTTTTTTCCTCCTTTGGAACCAGAAACATAGTTGAATTCTCCTCAAAATAATGAAACTAAAAGGCATAGAATTTAGTTATAAAGCAGGCATAATGCCAACAATCCTGATAGATATAATGATCATGTTTGCAACACACTCAGCTCTCTTACTCTCAACTCTACAGGTGGCAGCTGTTCAAATCAGCATGATTAACAAACTCTGCTAAGATTATTCCACCTATTAAAAACAACTCTCTTTCTAGCACTGCAATGCTTCTTTCTCTATACACTACAGAAAAAAGTTATTCACACAAGGAAATTTCTAAAGAAGTATTCTTTTTACTATCTGATTTTTTTGGCCATCAGAGACCTAAAAAAAAGAAACCCACACCAAACCATCCCGTCTCCACACGCCTCTGCTGAAAGAATCAACACAGGTTTTCAAGCCAAACCCACAATAATTAAAAGTTACAAATGTACAGCATATAAACCTTAATACCAGCAGGCAGAATTTAACACGATCAGCATCTCAGTTTAATACCAATATACACACTGAAGAGCAAACCTGGCTGTAGCAACAGATAACATGCAAGTTACTGCCTGTCTGTATGACTACTTATTGTTATTCCTGGTTTTGCAAGTCAGAGAGATTAACATACCATGCCTCTTGTCAGTTCACTTCTGGCAGCAAAAGGAAAAACACATGGAAGAGATTATTATGAGTGCCATCACGTGGCATGTACAGGACAACCAGGGGATCAGAGGCCCAGCCAGCAGGGTTTAGGAAAGGCAGGTCTTGCTTGATCAACCTGATCTCCTTCTATGACCTACCTAGTAGATGAGGGAAAGGTTGTGGATGTTATCTACCCAGACTTCAGTAAAGCCTTTGACACTGTCTCCCATGGCATTCTCTTGGAAAAGCTATTAGCCCATGGCTTGGACAGGTGCACCCTTCACTGGGTTAAAAACCATCATGATGGCCAGGCCCAGAGAGCGGTAGTGAACGGAGTTACACCCAGCTGGCATCTGGTCACAAGTGCTGTTCCCCAGGGCTCAGTACTGGGCCCGGTCCTGTTCAATATCGTTATTGATGATCTGGATGAGGGGACCCTCAGTGAGTTCACAGATGACACTAAGTTGGGTGGGAGTGTTGATCTGCTGGAGGGTAGGAGGGCTCTGCAGAGGGATCTGGACAGCCTGGATACATGGGCTGAATCCATGTATGAGGTTCAACGACGCCAAGTGCCAGGTCCTGCCCTTGGGCCACAACAACCTGCCACAGGCTGGGGCAGAGTGGCTGGAAAGCTGCCTGGCGGAAAAGGACCTGAGAGTGCTGGCTGACAACAGCTGAACATAAGCTAGCACGTGCCCAGGTGGCCAAGAAGGCCAATGCCATCCTGGCCTGTATCAGCAATAGTGTGGCCAGCAAGACCAGGGAAGTCATTGTGCCCCTGTACTGGGCACTGGTGAGGTTGCACCTTGAGTCCTGTGTTCAGCTCTGGGCCTCTCACTACAAGAAAGATATTGAGGTGCTTGAGTATGTCCAGAGAAGGGCAAAGAAGCTGGGTAAGAGTCATAGTCTTATGAGGAGGAGTTGAGTGAGCTGGGGTTGTTCAGCCTGGAGAAAAGGAGGCTCAGGAGTGACCTTATCACTCTCCACAACTATGTTAAGGGAGGTTGTGGCCAGGTAGGGATCAGTCTCTTCTCCTAGGCAGCTAGAGACAGGATGAGAGGACATAGTCTTAAGCTGCACCAGGGGACATTCAGGTTGGACATCAGGAAGACTTTCTTCACAGAAAGAGTTGTTAAGCGTTGGAATGGGCTGCCCAGGAAGGTGGTGGAAGTGTTCAAGAAACAACTGGACATGGCACTTAGTGCTATGGTTTAGCTGACAGTCAAATTTAAAATCAAATTTAAAGTCAAATCAAAGGTTGGACTCAAGGAACTCAGAGGTGTTTTTCAACCTTAGGGATTCCATGATTCTATATCACTGCAACTAAACACTGATTTTTCATGTGATGCCTGCTCAACTGGTGTTACGAAAAAAAAATTCAGGAGCCGTTTAGCTGGGGTGAGATAAGAAAGGGTTTAATTATGCCAAGGCAATAGATGTTACGACGCGCGCGCCGGGCTGTGCCCGAGATGTTACATTTATAGTAATATTTGGCCAATCCTAAGTGTGTCCACCCTATAACTTTTGGCCTGGTCCACCCCCTGGCCCGCCTCTCGAAATTGGGTCTGGGGTGCTTTTTGGGACCCCCTCTTCATCATCTTCTTCATCTTCAGCGTACAGAGAGCAGGGTGACCCAGTTCTTTGACTCTGTCCTGCGGTTTAGGCCAAGATACAAGCGTTCTCCAAACAAGACAGGGTTGCCTTGACAAGAGACTAAATATTTTCTACTAGATATGGGGATAGGGTGATATAGGGAGTATAGAATGGGGTGAAAGGATTGAGGAATATAAACTAAGGGATACTACGGGGAGGAGGGAGAAAGGGGTTTATTTCTAAAATCTACTTCTATTACCTATAAAACTTGTAAGGTAGAAAAATAAGAAAATCATTATGGGCTTAAGGCATCATGTTAATGCTTTTGTAATCTGCAGTGAGCTCTTCAAAGTGCAATTGCTTTTGCTGCATAACGTATCACCCAGATTGAAAAGCTATTTTGTCATTCCTAGAAGCCAGCAGTCTGCAAGTTTTATTTCTGTACAAACACACATACCCACAATTACTTTAGAGGTAGGTTTGTTTATTCTGTAATTGCTCCAGAAAGTAATACTCAGCTGTCAATGCTTGTTGTTCCTGAAACAACATTGCCACCACCTGGATAAGCCTCCAACTGCCAGGTATTGCTGGACTGTGAGTGTGTGTATCTGGAAAAAACCTTCCTTTGTGAAAAAAAAACAAACCACCAAACACTTTCTCCATAGGCTTATTTTCATATCCAAGATAATTAAGTCTTCTAAAATTTTGTTTTCTATTTGTTGATCAAAATTCAAATGTTTCATTAGTATCTTAACATTAAGCATGTAAAACTAAAACCAAATGTATCAGCTTTCCAGCAACATTTGAAAAACTAGTTTGCAAAACTACCTTTTATGTTCAGAAATATTCTGTACAATTACCTGCAACACCCGATACTCAGCTTACAAATGCTTCATACAATCATAATAAATTTCTGCCTCTTCCTCAGATGTCATTTGTGTTATCCAGAAAGCTAGCATTCAGAGTCAAAAGAAAACCATAGCTCTAACCTCAGAAGATACGCTTTGGAGAGATGTCGCTCCTTCCACTCTCTTAATCATCATAAATTACAGGGATAAATTACATCATCACATTACAGGAATGTTTCAGTCTAGTCTGCAACGCAAAACTATATTTTATAGCATATTTTTAAGAAAAGTAGAAATTCTCTACACTTCTGATGCACAGGAAGGCAACAGGCCACTTCCTAAAATAGAAAATAAGGAATTACTAAAACTAGCACAGAGGATTCCTTTAATCTCAACAGAACCATAAATCTTTCTAACTTTCATAAAATGGTGTATATACTTCTATTGAAGTCTGCATTCAATCAGATTTAGGACATCTTACATGTATCATGCAACTGAATGCTTAGTACTTTTCCTTATACAGATTCTTCTTTATTTGCACATTTCTGGTTTGTTGAGAACTTTGTTCACAAGATACAGGCCTTTTATGCAAATGTGAGTGGGCATTTCACATGAAGAAAACGTTTCCCACAATTAGTCAGTGCTTGCATTCAATTATTAACAAAATTTACACCTGAAACTTGGTAATGCCACTTGTATTTCTAGATATTTATAAGGTATTTATAAGAGTACCAAGAAACTTTGGCTTACCAGTTTCCTTCCTAAAGTTCGCAGCATCAGAAGCTCAGGCCACATATGGCCCCCTAATGCAGAGCTTATGCAACATGTAAAAACCTATGGAATACAGAATGCTTTGGGCTTTATCCAGCTGTTCCTGGTAAGCTGCAGGTCCAAAACAAGTCAAACCTGAGTCTGCTGTTCCCCCAAAGGTAACCTCAAAACTTGAACCATGTTTTTAACACTGACACATAAACTACTCTATTGATGATGACCTACTGTTCTTATAAAAACTTGCATATGCTGGTACTTCACAGTACTCATTTTAACTCTTAATCATTATAATAGATAAGAGAACAAATGAAGAAATTGAAAAAGTTTAAATAAAAGCTGCTCATTAATCAGCCTGTCAAAAAAAAAAATTATATACCACATCTTAAGTATTTAGTGCCTCATCTTCCTGCATTTTTTAAATAAACCAGTTACTAAGAGTTTTTATAAATTATTTTCAATGAAAAATGGAACCAGCTATTTCCAGTAAGATATATTTGGTTGTAATAAACTATGAGGAATTTGTTTTGCAATTTAAAAAATATTTTCTGCAGAAAGAAAAATTAATCATGTACCAAAGCCATGGCAATGCCCTGACAGTATGTTATCTAATAAGAAAAAACAAATTAATTATGTTGATAAATCTAATCTATTTAGTGAAATACTTGTCTGAAATACTGAAATGAGTCATCAATCAGTACTACCCAATTGTCTGTTCCCATCTTTTATCACACCCAGTTTAAGACTGGCAACTGAAGAGTCATTTCTCAGTTAATGAGCTATGCTGGATGTTCCTCTAATGACAAGCATAGTGTAGTTGTACTGTTTAATCACTGTCATCACTTTAAGGTAATCTTGTAAAAAACCACCACTTACAGAATGTCATTAAGTACAGAATCATCTTTACTTCCAGATAAGCCTATCTCACTATAGTTAGTGCTGAATGTCTGACCTGACTTAGAAGATGATAGTTTTTTTTCCCACTTGAAAATAAAAGTCTCTGATAAACATTAAACATGATTTCAGAAAATTAACTACTCCAATTTTGAATTCTCCTGTATTCCTGTGGCCAGAACAGTTAATTTTTAAGGATCTTTTCTCTATATATTGACACTAAAATTTTTCTTAACTCCTTTTCTATTTCTAGCCATTACTTTTTCTACTGAATTTATTGACCTCTTATTCTCACAGTCTAGGGATTTTAAACATTCACTTTCTTTCAAGAGAAATAAGATAATAACCAGACAAACAGCACAGTCTTACATCTGTCTTCCTCTCCAAAATGCCAATCCTTTCTGTATTCACCCAGGAGAATACAATACTCTTGCAAACTCATATCTTCTTGCCATTACTCATTAGAACTTTTGGAATTAAGGCAAAACACATGTTAAAACCAGCACTTGCACATCACTGACAATGGATACCACTTCTTTACAACAACTTATTTAAATTGCTATCTCTTCTCCTAATAACCTAGTTACTCAGAGACAGTCAAAACCAGGAACACAAGTCAACTTTCCTTTGACAACAAACATGTAAAGGTGGTCTCAGGGTACAGTTGCTACATCTTGAGTTTGACCTGGACATTCAAGAGCTTAGGATATTGGTGAGACTACATCTACTGTAGTGACTTGAATTAAAGCAGGTGAGGTTTTGTAGTGAATCCTGTGATGCCTCTATTTACCACATGATTACTTAGATCTCAAAGTAGTTTCTATATGCACAACTTTCCTTTTTGAAGAAAAAATCCTCACTTATAAAACATTTCAAAAAATAACAGGATATTAGGTGCCAAGGCAATGTGAAAGCCACATCTGAAGCACATACCTAACACTTTTTTACTTTCTTTGAGATCTCCAACTCTGTAGGAGTTGGAGTGACTCTGGGCAGTCACTTAACCCAGCAAAACACAAGAAATTTAACCTGAAGAAAACTCTCAGAATCACAAGTGATGGAGGTGTGAGGAAACTCAGCATCAACCACTTGTACCTACTACTCCCTACTAATGCAGAAAAGGCCTCAGGTTCCAAGAATGTCCGGTACTCTGGACTGAGCGTAGGAGAGCACAATTCACAACTGACAGAAAAGAAACATTCTTTGCATCACACACTTCATGTATTTCTATTCCAAACCCCTGCTGAAGACTAGGGCAGGCCAAAAGAAAGGTGTGAGACAGCTTTTGCTTGAAGGAAAAGCCAGTGTAGGTACTACCTATACCATCCACTCACACCTCCTGCTGAAGGTGGGATATCCCTGCTGGTCTGAAACAAAGCCCAGCCTGTCCTGATAGACTCACCAAGTCTAAGTCAAGAGACAGAAGGCACGTTCTTTCTGCATGCTCTTTCTGTAATATTTGATCAAGTACAGTACAAAGGAATCAAGCACATTAGGCCCATCACTGTGCTAGAGCTACTCAGTCCTCCCCAAATCCACAGGACAGACAGCAAACACAGTGCAGACACACTGCAGTGACTTTGCAGTGAAACCTGTACCCAACAGCTGACTGTCTCTACAGGGCTTCCTCTACAACTCATTTTCTTTCCAGTGCTGTTCCCATCCTGAACTGGTCTCTATCTATCAGGGCACTGGGTAAAATACGAACAACATATGCTGCAGATTTTCCTACTGTACAACAAATAACACTCTCCAACACTTAAAGAGAGAGCATTGCTCTCTCAGCACTTCTAAATTCTTGGTTTCTTTAAAAATTGAGCTTCAGAAATTTTCTGCATTTTATTTTCTATACACCTTCCTCAATTTCTATTACCTTCCCCCATTCATATCTTCACAAGTTATAAAAGCCCACAAATGTCGATGTGACCCTGCTGTAGAGAATTGTGACCAATGCAGGATGCTGCTCAAAAATGTTGGGAGAGCCAGTTGGTTACCAAAACCCAAGGCAGTGGGTGTTACCATCTGTAATCACTTCCCTAGCGTCAGAATGAATTGCTTTCTCCTCAGTCACAAGATCATACAAACCTGAGGGAAGACTGGCATACTTCCCAGCTCTGGAATAGTTGAAACCTAGAACCTTTTCTATACTGATGTGGTGGTTTGGGCTAGGCCTTCCTTGGTGACCAGTTTGTAACCAAGGAAGGGTCCAGATTTACCCAGTATTCCCTACGATTTTTACGTAAGCCAGACTATAAGAAGAGAGGAGGAGAGGCCTTCGCTCTCTTTCCTTCCGGCGGCTTGGAGGTGCAGGTTCCCTGCTGTTGAGTCTGCCGTGTTGGGGAGCCTGGCTAGGCCTTGCCGACCTTGGGAGACAGAGGTTGCCGGCGATCGTTCCGGAGCGACTCTCGGTTGTCCCAGGAGAGTAGTGAGATATCTTCTTTGCTAACTCTTTTGTTCTTTAGTTACTAGATCTTGGGCTACTGATTGGGATATATATATATATATATATATATTTTTTTTTTTTTTTATTTTAGTTTTGTTCCTTTTCCCCTTCCCCTTTCCCTTTCCCTTGTGATATTGTATATAAGTGTAAATATATTTATATATATCAGTTTGGTTGTCCTCTCTCTCGTTTTCGGGTTTTTCTTAGTTTTTTCTCCCTCTTCTCCCTGAGGTTTTTTTTTGTTGGGGGGGGGGGACTTCTGGTGGTAAGGTTTGGAGACTTGGCAGGGAGCCAGCTTCAAACTATATCAACTGACAATGCAGGGATTGCCATCCACAGAAGTAAAGGCATAAATTACAGTGGAGATTCCAGTGGGTGGGGAAATTTAATGGACGTAGAATCGCCTACATCCAAGTAATCCCACATAACAAGGGACTGTAGCAAGAGGCTAGCTAGGTTCAGAGAAAACTGTATCTTAAAATAATAATAATACGCATTCACAAGACAATCCATTTTGTAAGGCAAGTGGGTGAAAGTCTGTCAGTTGGAAATGGAAGAAGAAAATGGGTATCCAAATTAGGACGTCACAAAAATGAAATTTATAACAGTACTAATATGATACATGCTGTACTACATGCTGTCAGTTGTGGAGATCCACATTCTGTGTATGTCTTGATTCCACAATCAGTATAAATATGTCTTGATTCCAGTGGGTCCCCTAGTTGAATTGTGTGACAATTTGACAGTGACCTGCCATGACATGTTCCCAGCTACTCCCAGTTTCCTCCTGCACAGTTTGACGTGCAAATGTAATAAAAATACTTTATTGTTCTTCATCCAAATGCCTCATAAAGATTTACAGTAGTTCTGAACTTTGACAGGTGGATCCCCTGCATCTGGCAGGGTAACATTTCATACTATTCCAAGAATAGTTGCCAACCTGCTTTGCACCAACATAGCTAAGTCATAATCCATATTCTTAAATTTTGCACACCAAAAGGGCTAAACACTGCAGTATTATCCACTCAGAAAAAAAATTTGATAAGAACCTATCTTCTCAAATGAATTAATTTAACATCAGTTTTCACTCACTCCCTTATGAATATACTTACAAATTATTACTTGTTTCTCTGTTTTTCCAGCACCCATACCTGATTCATGGAGCTTTTTTGTGTTTTGTCGTCATTAAAAACTCATTATTTAGCCCAGTTACTTTACTGCTATACTTCCTGGTTTTCATCCCCATGAGGGTAATTTGTACTTGTTCCTTTAACAGCTGGAGAAGGTACAGCTATGAGTTGTCCTAGATAAGTTTTTACTTATTCTTCTTAAGATATTCACAGGATATTTCCTATCTGTTTTCTGAATTTATTGAAACCCATTCCCCTGATGCTGTTCTCATTCTAGTTATTTTCATCCCTGTTTAATGACTGTTACAACTCACATCCCATGGTCAAGAATATCTAACAGTGAGTTCCATTAATTATTATAACACAGAACAAAATCAACAGAATCAAAAGCGAAATTTGAACACTTTCACAAAAAAAACCCAAAACACCACCATCAATTTTTTCTTAGAGAGCGGAAGTCTTGCTTACTCCTTTCGGAGTTCTTTCATTTTGCTGATGCTGAGGGGTTAAAGTTTTTTCAGATCATCTAAAGCCAGAGCTAGAGCACAGTGACAAATATACAGAAAATAAGCAGAATTTTCACAAGTAGTATTTTCACACATAATCACCGTAGTATTTCCCATATGCATTTTCCTGTTCTCTAGTTACACCAAAAAAAAAGGAGAATTAACCGGCTGTCAATGAACACATTTATGGAAGATGTGCTGAAATTTTTGAGTATCTGAAATTTCAGTTTGTAAAGCTAAGTTACAGAAACTTTTCCCTTAGTTTGATTTCAAAGTTGGAAGAGGAGCATGGGAAGAGTGAATCAAACATTAGCTCTTTGCCAGATTTCTTATTCTGCTTTTTAATATTGTTTTTAATATACAGTTTTCCCCAGATAATATCCATTTGACTGGGTCAGATTGAAGGAATTAAAAATCTTTATAGCAAATTATTAGAGAAATAAAGGTAAGTATGGTTAGGCATTATTAGACACTCTGTAAAAGTTCTAGTTCTTCACTATGCTTCAAGACATCTTGCATACTTTTGCTATTTAAGAGCTCATCCTCTTCATTCCCACTTCTGTGCCAGCTTTAGCTTGCAATTTATTCTTCATCAAGTCATTTTATGCTATGGTTTTAATTAAGTCTTCTACAGGAAGTAGAAAACTATTTGCTATGTCAAATAAATGACCACGAAAAGTTAGCGGCAGTGAGAAAGAAAATAGAGGAAAGAGATCTCTCCTTTTTAGTGACAGTAAAACATTGTGCCAGTGCGAGCTGGTGGTGCAAAACTTTCAATGTATCAAGTGAAAGAAAGTTAAACAAGCAGAAGAATGAGAGAGAAACATCTAATAACAGAGGAGTACTGATAATTCAGCAGATCTGCATTATGTCATCTATATCACTAAAATAGATTTAATATGCAAGAACCTTAAGATTCATATAAGTGCTACTTTCACTGTCTTCAGTCAGAGGTGCAACTGCAGAGCATTTCAGAGCCATACCCTCCCGCTCAAAGGAAAATCAGAGCAACTTCAGCTCTGGAGTGTAATACTCAGCATTTTTACTGAAGAAAAACTGGGAAACACAAAGGCTGCCATGATGTGGTCTTAGATACAATTATTTCAATTCATTACTAACCTTAAAAGCCTCTTATACTGTGCTCCTGCAGAGTTCAGTAGCTATGTCCCACCTGCCCTGTCCTCCAGGGCACCACAACTACCATTCCAAACACAGAGATAAACCCTAAAGTTGCAGCATTGGGGTTTCACTGTGAAAGGCATGCCACCATAAATTCAAATATCGAGAAAAAGACTACCAGTAGTTCTGATAAAAGAAGTCATTTTTACTGTTAATAAGGACTGGTACTGCATTAATCACGCAGAAGAAACGTGACTCTAGTTTTTACTGCTTCCTGTATGCTAAAAGACAAAGCCTTTTGTACACTCCTCAAAGTCACCATGAATTCCAGCAGTGATAAGATCAAAATCTGAAAGCAAGATGAAGAAAACCTGGAAGCACTACAGTACCACACTAACCCTGAGGAAAAACACACTGCTGACAAAACGGTGTTCACAATATCTTCCCAGACACTTGTTTGAGTAGACTTACTTTAAGTCACTGCCAGTTGTTCATGAAGTTGTACGGCAAAATAGGTCAGGGGAACTGCTCTGAAGGCAAAATAACACAGCAGACATTAAGTTTCTGAAGGGAAGGTGTGCACCTGTTCCCTTTCTCCCTTTATGGAAGGGTACCGACTTAAGTGACTGCACTATCTCAGACTGCACTATCTCAGACTTTCTGCTTCTCCTTGTACTTTGAAAAATACCATGTAAAAAGCCTCCACAGTCTCAGAACACTCTAGCTGATGCAAAAGATATGGAGTACAGCAAGCAGATAAACAAGCCTATGCAGGGAGAGAAAAGAGACATTATATAAAAACATCATCATGGCTAGGCTTCGCGAACGAAGATTTGGGAAGGGCTCTACCCACTTTTCTTGCAAGCGCGTTGGTGGCTAAAAAGGCCAATACGAGAAAGGCAAGTCCGGTTGCAAAAGACACAGCAGAAAGACTCCTTAGAGGGTATATTCTGCAAGGCTCGATTCTTTCTGCGTTGTCTTTTCTCCTCAAGGGTGAATCTGCGTGCTTTCTCAAAAGCATCAGCAGCGTTATAAATGGACTGTCTCCAGGCCTCCCAATTAGAGGCCAGAGTGGACCAGTTATGGTGATCAATATGCCCGAGGCTGAGTTGTTGCTTCAGGGAGTCCTTGTATCTTTTCTTCGGGGCTCCTCTCTTGCGGCAGCCAGAGGCAAGTTCACCATAGAGCAGGATCTTAGGGAGGCGGTGGTCCTTCATCCTGGAGACATGCCCTGCCCATCGCAGTTGCGTTCTCAGTAACATGGCCTCAATACTTGTAAATACTTGTAACTTCATGATCAAAAACTCCATTGTCCCTAAACTCGAAAATCTGCCGACAGGTCACTCTGACCGCATTATCTCCCTACGCCTTCCACTAAACAACAACCAACATGTTGTCATCTTCAGTATATATGCCCCAACTCTCCAAGCTGACTCTGCTGAAAAAGAAAAATTTTACACTGACCTGCGCCGCCTTACCCAAAAGGTGCCCGCTGATGATAAGATCATTATCCTTGGTGATTTCAACGCCAGAGTAGGTAAGAACTTTGAAGCCTGGAAAGGAGTATTAGGCAAGCATGGTGTTGGAAACTGCAACGATAATGGTCGACTTCTGCTAGAATTCTGTGCGGAGCAACAGTTTACCATCACCAATACTATCTTTCAGCAGAAAAATAGTCTGAAGACAACCTGGATGCACCCCAGGTCTAAGCACTGGCACCTCATTGATTATGTCTTGGTGCGACGGAGTGATGTCCGCGATGTCCTCCATACCCGCGTGATGTCCAGCGCAGAATGTCAAACAGACCATCGGCTTGTGCGCTGTAAACTCAACTTTTATCTCAAATTCAAACCCAAGAGGGGCAGTATCCCAAGGAGAAGACTCCAAGTTAACGATCTCCAATCAGCCACAGTAAGAGAAAGATTCCAGGCAAACCTTCAAACTAAGCTTGATAACCATTCCACAGATTCTGCAGATTCCTCTCCTGAAACAATTTGGCAGCATATTAAAAGTAGCATCCTGCAATCCTCTGAAGAATCCTTAGGGTTCTCCCTCAAGAAGAACAAGGACTGGTTTGATGAAAATAATCAAGAAATCCAGGAACTGTTGAGGAAGAAGAGAACCGCCCACCAAGCACACCTTGCACTGCCATCCTGTCACGCAAGAAAAACAGCCTTTCGTCTTGCATGCAGCAAGCTCCAACAGAAACTCCGTGACATCCAGAACAAGTGGTAGACCGATCTACCTGCAAAAACTCAACTATGTGCAGATACAGGGGATCACAAAGGATTCTATGAGGCCCTGAAAACAGCATACGGGCCTACATACCAAGTCCAAAGCCCACTACTCAGTGCAGATATAAAAACATATATACAAACATTATAGCATGTGCATCTGGACAACTTCAGGAAACCTGCCTTCCATAAATTGTACATAGTGCAGAACACACAGGGCATCCGTAGATACCGATGTGATGTGTAAGTGCATCTGGACTCCTGGAACACAGGCAGAAACCTAGAAAAGTATTTTTCTGCACATGTGAGATGAACGCACATTTAAAAATTTATTTCACAGAATTGCAGAATCAATTAGGTTGGAAAAGACCTCTGAGATCATGGAGTCCAACTTAACGATTGAACACAACGATGTGAGCTACACCACCACCACTAAGTGCCACATCCAGTCTTTCCTTGAACACCTTCAGGGATGGTGACTCCACCACCTCCCTGGGCAGCCCATTCCAATCTCTAATCACCCTTTAAGTGAAGAAATTCTTCTCAATGTTCAACCTGAACCTCCCCTGGAGCAGCTTAAGGCTATTTCCTCCCGTCCTGCCACTGGTTGCCTGGGAGAAGAGACCGATGCCCATATGGCTACAGCCCCTTTTCAGGTAGTTGTAGAGATCGATAAGTCTCCCCTGAGCCTCCTCCAGGCTAAACAACCCCATCTCTCTCAGCCAGTCCTCAAAGGACTTGTGCTCCAGTCTCTTCACCAGCCTCGCTGCCCTTCTTTGGGCCCTATCCTTCAAAGCACATGCAAAAACGCTCCTAATTACCACAAACCATTGCTGCCTACCTCCCTCCTACAGAGCAGTGGCTGCGCTCTAAAACCCTCAGACGATCGGCTTTAGCGGTTTTTCTGGCATTAGGGCACCATCCTGTGAAACCGCACGTGTCTCCCGAAGCACGGGACGGGCCACCCCTTCCCTTCCCTTCCCTTCCCTTCCCTTCCCTTCCCTTCCCTTCCCTTCCCTTCCCTTCCCTTCCCTTCCCTTCCCTTCCCTTCCCTC
>NW_020925744.1:6543128-6646444 GCF_003984885.1 Neopelma chrysocephalum
CCCCTTCCCTCCCCTCCTCTCCCCTTCCTTCAGCACCCGCTATTTTGTTTCCGTCAACCGCCGCGAAGCCAATGCGCACAGCGGTGAGCAGGACACAGGCCGCGGGACACGGCTCCCCCGCGCCTGCCGCCGGTGTTTACCTGCGCGGGTCTCGTGCTTGGGCACCCGGTAATACTTGTTGCCGAACTGGTCGGTGCCCACCAGCTCCTTAGCGGGGCCCAAGAGCCGGAGCCGCAAGGCGCGGAGCGCCCGCCAGGCAACGCTCATCCTAGGATAACTCCGGCCGAGGCTGCGGCGTCGGATACACACTTACGAACACAGAGACACACAGCCGTCGTCTATCCCGTCCCTATTGAGCGCTTCCACCTCCAGCCTATGGGCGGCGGGCGCTCCAGCAACGCCGCTCGCCATTGGCGCAGGCCGGCCCAAGACGGCGGCGCAGCGGGGCGTGGGGCGGTGTTCCCGCCATGTTGGGGTTGCTGTCCGCTCGCCAGGCCGGGTTGGACGATCCCGCGCGACTGCGCCGGGCCGAGCGCACCCGCAGGTACCGCGGCGGGGCGGGAGGCGCTGCGCGGGGGGCCCCGGAGCTGCAGCGACTGGCTCCGCCCTGCCAGGGAGCCTCGCCTGGCCCGAGACGGGGTTGCACGGGGGACCGGGGTGAAGGAGCCGCGAGCCGCCTCGGCGGCGGCTCCGGCAGCGGCTCCCTGCGCTCCGCCGGCCGCGTTTCGGAGCGTCCGTGGGTTTGCGGTGTCGTGCGTGGGTCAGAGCCCTGGCATGTGAGCACTGCGGTGCCCAGTGTGTCATCCCCGCACCGCGGTGTCGCCTCCTGCGCAGTTCCACTGGGGGCTCGGTCCGCTCGCGGCTGTGCTCCGCCCGTGGAGAAACGAGGTGTTTGTGGTGCTCTGCGCCCGCATCGGCTCGTCGGCCCTCTTCCCAAACCCGGCCTGTTGGTTGATTACAGGAGAATCAGATGCACGGCTTTTATTGGGTTCCCAGCAGCTTCTGTGGGAAGTGGTGGCTGCTTAGACAGGCTTGTTAATATTCATGGATTATAAGGTGATAATATTTCTTCAACATCAGAATGACAATCAATTTTGCAGCTGTGTTTCAAGGCAAATTCAGTAAAGCTTGCGTCAATTCAGTCGCTCACGGGACTCCATTGTAAGGATTTGTGCTCGTGATTTATGGTTTTGGGGGCTGCATCATTGTGAAAAGAATGTTTTAAATTGAAATGAATTTTGGTGGTTCAGGAAACTCCTTTCAGCATTGTGACAACATGGTTACATCCTTTTTGTGCCCCCAGCGCTCATGTAGCATTCAGTGTTAAGAATGTTTGGCTTAAAAAACAACTATAGTCTTCAGTGGATTTTATTTATAGGTGCATTTTAAAGTTATATGTTTTAAAACAGTTCTGCAGGGGCATTTCTTGCTTCATTAAAATTCAATCTGGAGCTCAAAGGTTTTAAACTAGGTATCTTGTATATGTCAAAATTCTTATTCTAAGCGAATTCTTCCATAATTATATTTCACATCTCTTAAAAGAAGTTAAATAACTTGCTGCTTTTAATGCATATCTACAGAGGTGCTGTTTGGGGACCTGCCTATAACAGCCTAAGGTTCTCACATCAGGATTTTTGCCAGTTGATCTTAAGTAGGGTCACTCTGCCTGACAGCTTTTCAGTTACCTACTTAATTACTTTGTACTTGTTAGTGCTTTTGACAAAATGATGCTGTATGAAGCTCTGATCATCTTGTAAGGCTAAATTTTATATCAGGTAGTATGGTTTAAGGAAGCAGAATCTCTCTTATTTTGACCATGTAACATATTAGCATATTTAAAAATACAAGTTACTAATTGCAGTTCAGAAGAGTTTGTCTTGGAAGCTTCATCGTGTGGGTAGCCTAGTTTTTATTTATTTTGTTCCAGAAAATGTAACACACAAACTTTGGTTCATTAAAGGAAAACTTGATTAACTTGATAAACTAGATGAGTTTGTCCGCTAGGTGTCCGTAGTTCCAAGTAGGATGAAGCTTGAAAGAATGTTACATAATGAAACTTCAAAGTAACTGATATTTGTTGTGAATAGAAGGCATCTGAATGCTTCTGTTGCCCAAAGTTTTCAAATTGCATCTGGTTTTGTTTCCTATGTTGACCCCAAATACAGTTTTGCTATTTTACATATTTATTTCTCTCTTACCTTCCAAACATCAAAGTAATTTTTTTCTGCCAACTTCACAAGACTTATTTCCATCCCTATGTCATGTAGTTTTGCAAAAATGTTACAAGGATGAGTTAAATACATTGAAAAGGGCAAAACTAGGGTTTTAGCTGTTCAGAGCTGCATAGTAACATTCAATAATTCTGTTCTTGTTGTTCATATCTCTGTTTTTCTTTTTTTTTATTTTTGTTTTTGTTGGTTTTAGGGTTCTAAGTCTGGAATTAAATAAAGATAGAGATGTGGAAAGAATACATGAGAGTGGTATCAACACACTTGATATTGAGCCTGTTGAGGGAAGATAGTAAGTATATACTTTAGTTGGTAAAAACGTATATGAGTACTTCATTGTGTTTTGGTACTATGGATTTATTTTCTTGTTGAACACTCAGTTATACTGAGCATATTGAGATCGTGAATGTTGTAACTTTGTGCTTTATTAACACTTTTCAGCATGTTATCTGGTGAATCAGATGGTGTTATTGTACTTTATGACCTTGAAAACTTGACCAGAAAACCAAGTTACACCTGTAAAGCACTTTTCTCTGTGGGAAGGTAAGTATTCCAAAATTATAATAAAAGTTCATAGTATAGCTCTTGTGTGGCTAGGATTGAACTTGCAAATTAATATGTGTTCTTATTTCTAGGATAGAAAGACTGTAGAAGATAGTACCAGAAATCTTTGAAGGCTAGTATGATGACTTATGTTTTTTGAAATGCAAAAAAAAAGAAGAAACTTTGTGGGGATTTATGTGATTTACTAAGTAGCAGGAGCTAATTGTTTCTTCTTCATTTGTCTACTCTAGTAGTTACAATATATGTACAATGACTCTGTGGTATTGTTTGAGCAGATCTAGAGCAGTTCAAAAGTTAAATAAGAGAATATCAATTTTACTTATATGGAAACTAAAGTTAAGAGAGTCTTATGTTGCTGTAGACTGCACAAAAAGAAGTCCGAGCTAGTACTCTAATCACATTTTAACACTAGAAAAAGATAGGTGAGGAAAAAAACAACCAAACTCTCTTCTAGCTCACAGTTCCTTACCTCTGAGTTTTGTTATTTTTTCATGTTGAAATTTGGTGACTTTATGCCAGTAACTATGAAAAAAAAGTTTTGATACTGTTGTAGAAATATTCCTTTTATCCCCCAAATATATATAATATTTACATTTGAATAAATATGCTTTTAAGCAGAAGGAAAATTATCTGCATAACCCAGTTCATCTGATTGGAAAAAAGATCTAACACCTATTTGCAATTGTTGGTTTTATTTTCTCTCTCCCTGGTTGCAGCTATTTTAAGTTCATCTGGTTGTTCACCAGGCACAGCAGTAATTTATATAGAACTTCTTAAGAGCATGTTCAAATGAAGACAGATGTGTTACTAAAAAAAAGGAGCATATTTTTCTAAAGAGCAGGGTACTGCCATGCTGTGTGTAATCTTTATAAAGAGTCAAAGCCTTTATTGCTTTGTCAGACTTTCTCTGCAGACAGTATAAATTTTTCCATTATGGCCATAAAGTCTTTTAGCAAAATCTAGTTTTTCCCTGTATTTGGATTTTAGGATTATCTAGTAAGTTGGGACTTCGAGACAGTAAGATATATCCTACTATGTTAAAGATTAGTAGCTACATTTTCTCCTTATTTTTTCCTTGTCTACAACTTAATTGAGGTCTAAGAGCTTCATGAGCCCAATATACAAGAGCAGAACAGATTCGTTACAATAAAAGTCCGTAATGGTATTTTGGACTATAAGAAGGAAAAAGGCTAATAGAACGTGCATCAAAACAAATGGGTAGGGACAGAATCTACTGCAAGTCAGCTACATGTGATAAGTGTTTGTGGCTGGGACTTCTTGCACAAAATTATTTTAAATTGTAATTAAGAACATGTAATGACTATAGATCCCCAACTCTCAAAACTGAAACGAGTTCTGAAACAGATGCAGCAAACCGAAGAGATTCTAAGAGGACACAACATAAAAGCTGTCAAATCTATGCTAAAGTCATGCCAACACTGACTTCAGTTAGGTCAGTAGAAATATTCCATTCTTGAAGATTCTGTTTATGAGCGTGGTTAGTTGGTAGTCTGTTTCCTGAGTAGGTGTTAATTTGCATAGCTGCATCTTTTATTTCCTGTCAGTTGAGGCATGAGTCTTACTACTGACTTAGAATCAGATTTGTGTGACACTGTTCTAAATGATAGACTTAGAATTATTATTGTTTAAATAACCTTAGTAGGTTTCTTGCCTAATTTACTCCTAGTATTCATATAACTTCCTAATATGTTTTAAATACTTACTAAAACTAAATAGCTACAGATTATATATACCTTCAGATGTTTGGAATATTATTCAAGCAGAGTTCCGACATCATAAATGAATTTCTAATTACCGATAAGAAACACTTTTCATCTGATTATCCAGCTCCTATCTTTGAAGCATATAGTGCTGATGTGTTGTAGATGTTTGCCTGTCTTCCAGGGCACAACACAACTCTGGTCTCAAAGTTGCTTAAAGAATAAGCTCTTGGTAGAGGTCCTTTGAAGCTGTTTCTGAATAGGCTCTAAACTGGGCTTGATGAGGGTCCAATAGTTTTAGAACATCAGAAGTGGTAGGGTGGAACTTACGCAGTGTTTCTCATCTAGACTGTAGGGCCACTATTAAAAAAACCCCATAAAAATAGAGCTTTCCTTGCTCTTCTGGGAGTCAGCACTGAGAGCTTCACCTGGTTTCATGTGATCCATGCTGTCCTGTGATAAAAACTGGCATTTGAGAATAACCAAACAGTACTAGCTTCTAGATGATATATATATATATATAGTGCTTATCTTTAAGGTAGTCTCTTCTACTCAAAACCTGCCTAGGAAGAATGAATGGCAGTGACCATACTATACATAGAACTAATTCTGTGTTTGTCTTTGGTAGAAAAGTTTGGGATTCTGAGTAATGGGTGAAAATACTGCATGTGGAATTGTGGTAGTTTGAGACCGCAAAAATCCAATTCCCAAGTCCAAGCCCCCCTCCCACATCTCACCCCAGTGTGAGATGGGTTTTCCAGACACAACACAAGACTCAATATGGGGGGAAGGGAATTATATTACAATCACTACGCAAATAAATATTATAATACATCATATACATAATCTTAACTATCTCTCCTATGATAAATCAGTATTTACATTGGGTCAAATCTCTTCTCCCTCCAATAAAAGTTCAGAAGGGAAGAAGGAAAGATCCTTTCCACATTTAGGGCAGCAGCCTCTCTTCTTCCATGCAGTAGCTGTAGCTGAATCTCTTTCCACTACACACAAGGGGGGTCTCCTCTCGCCCCTCTCGGCCCTTCGACTCCAAGCGAAGGTCTCTCTCTTCCGTGGACTGCGTTAACTGGGACAAAGGTTTGCCTCACCACATCATATCACGAAGTGCAGGGGTCCTTGTGACGGTCCCTTTCCTCAGGGGATTCAAGCTCCCTTGAGTTAGAACGTTAGGGCAGCTTTCAGTTGAAAGTCTTTGCCTCAAGCGTTCCATCAGAGCTCCTGTGCTCTGTCTCAGGCTGCCAGCCTGGCAGCAGCAGTGGGGGGGGGCAAGGCCCTTCTCCGTGTTCCGTCCAACCGTCCCGGTCCAGCTTCCAGGACATCTTGAGCTTCTCAGCTCCTGTCTCCGGTACTGCTACATTCCAAGACTCCCCTCAAGTGGGAGTCCACCACCCCTCCTCTCTAGGAGGTCTCAGAGGGGTTTTGGGGAATTCAATTCAGTTCTTACCCCCAAAACTGTCTCTGTAGAGCTTAGTTCTCTCTCTCTCTCTCTCTCTCTCTCTCTCTCCGTTAGACATCTCTGTGTCTTCTTGCTTGGCTGCATGCTGGCTTTGCTGCTTCTTCTTATCTCTTGGCTTTCTGCCACAATTCTCCATTCACTGCTGCTCCACTGCCGCTTTCAGTATCTCCTGCTGTCCACTCAGAGTGGAGAAACTTCCCCCAGCTCTCAGCTACAGGACTCAGCCCAATTTAACACTGTTCCAAGTTCTTGTAGCCCCATCTGGGAGGGCTAGGGGGCTATGGCCCCCCAGCAGGGCTCCTGCCCCTTCTCCCCTCGTGACCTCAGAACATGGCCACTTCTTCTCCAACTACCTCATCACCCTTCTTTTCCGGTCTGGTGTGGTATGTTTAAATTTTGCTGGAGCGCCGATTGGGTCAACACCAAGAGAGACACCACCCTCTCAGGGGTTACTATTTTTTTTAACTCCTGGGAAAAAAACACTTTTTTTTCCCCACCACAGGAATGAACTGGAAATAATGTACAGCCCTGACGCATGAAACTAGGCTGAATGGCATGTAGCCACTACTAAGCTTGGCCAGATCAAAGGTAATTCCTGCAGAGCTACTCAAGAATTTTTTAGTTCATTCCTCAGCCCTGTGGATTATGGAAGAATTGATTGTGCAGCTACAGTGTTGAACACAGTCCAGTGTTTTACACTTACCAGTTATTGTACCAGGATAATTAGTTCCATGGGTTTAGGTTTTTCTGCATGGTGCATACAAATGGCTCTCCAGGAGTAAGTTCACTCTGAATCAGGCTTGGTTTCCTGGCTCTGACGTTACTGAAGATATTTAGCTTAATCTGTCATGGTTCAACTCCAGACAGCAACCAAGTACCACTCAGCTTCTTGCTTACTTGCCTACCAAGTGGGATCAGGGAGAGAATCAGAAGGGTAAAAGGTAGAAGACCCATGAGTTGAGATGAAGCCAGGTTAATAGGAAAAGCAAAAGCTGCACATGCAAGCAAAGCACAACAAGGAATTAAATCATCACTTCCCGTGGGCAGGCAGGTGTTCAGCCATCTCCAGGAGAGCAGGGCCCCATCACATGTTACTCAGGAAGACAAATGCCAGAATTCAAAATGTGTTCTCCCCTTCTTCCCCCAGCTTTATATACTGAGCATGATGTTATATGGTCTGGAATATCCCTTTGATCACTTTGGGTCACCTGTCCTGGCTGTATTCTTTTCCAACCTCCCATGCGTTCTCAGCCCCCTCACCAGCGTGGCTGTATGAAAAGCAGAAAAGGCTTAGGCTCTGTGTAAGCCCTGCTCAGCAGTAACAAAAACATCTCTATAATATCAGCACTATGTTCAACACAAATCCAAAACATATCCCATACTAGCCACTGTGAAGAAAATTACTTCTACCCCAGACAAAATCAGTATACTTCCCTGAAGAATAAATGCCCAAAATCTGGTGATTTATAGCACTCTGCCAGGACAGCAGGCCATTCTAGGATATGCCTCAAAAATAAACAATACAGGAGTCATGAAACTAACTCAACGGTTACTCAGTAGCTCTTGCTTAGTACTGCCAATTCTGGCTTCAGGCTAACTCAGTTTTAAGATGTCTTGTGCTTTCTAGCAACCCAAGTGAGCAGGAAGGTGTATTAGTTGAGCTGAAATCAGGTCTATAAATGTCATGTGAAAAGGGGATACTTCCTTGACCCTAGCTTTTGATTAGTCTGTCATTGTCCCAGGAAAATGGAGACCCTTGTGCCTGATCAATCTGTCAGTGTCCTGTTATGGGGACCCTTCACTGAACAGTCCCGCTGGATTGAAGGGCAGTTCAACTGGCTTGTTCAAGGTCACATACCAAGGGCAGTGCCCACTTTATCCGAGTTATCCACAGCCAGCAACTGCCAGTGCCTGTGAAGGACTCACGAACAGTTTATGGGATAACACTCTTAATTAATATAAAATGGTGACCGATTAAGATTCAAGGATTACTGGTGATTGTACCTGGTTGCAAAATCATATTCAAAGCAATACACAGACAAGCTCTAATCCCAGTAAAAGTATTCAGTGCACATAGAGTACAGTTCTTACCCAATAGGTGTCCGACACCTCTGAGGGTGAAGACAGGTTCAGCCCGTTCACTGATTCCAGAAGCTACAACGGCGTCTTCCCTAACTTTTCCCCATTCTTGACCTACTTTTATACTGTTTCTTTATGTTTAGATGGAGCTTGAGTGACATATCTTTGTTACTGAGTGGTGTAAAATTCTCTTAGCTTTGCTCTTAAAGATACAGCTAATAAAATATAGAGTGTGTGGTCAGTGAGGGGTGGTTGTATCTTGGAGACAGGCAAATTTGGGATGTAGATGTGCATTAGTATTATAATTAAGTTACAATGAACCAAGTTCATCGAAGGAGAGCAATTTTGCCACAGTTGCTGACTCAGCAGGAGGACATCTGTCTCCCTTGGTTGACAGGTGCAATGCATTTTATCAGCTAGAAAGTACTATCAAGTTCCCCTCCCTTCAAGGATTTCAACAGACCCTGTTCACAGTGTCTTCACTCTGCTCCACTCTCTATTTCAGCCCTCTTAGCAGGTGCTTAAAGTTGTAGATTTCATGTATGGGAATCATCCTGGAATAGGTTTTGGGCCTGCTTGCCTCATTCCATACTATGCAGCAACTGCATTTCACCCTGGAATTCATGTATCCTTATAACTTCTGTTAGGATGTGAATATAACATTCCTCTAATTTTATCCCAACCATCTTTTCACAGTAACAAAAATCTACATCTCTGTTTACACAATGATACCCCTGCAATAGTTACCGCTTTGGAGGCCAGGACACTTGAGAGAAAAATGCAAAGATAAGAGCAGAAGTGAGGAAATCTTGTGAGCCCTTCATTAGCTGCAGCTGGAGCTGGCTGAACTATTTTCTCATATTGTACTGTGTTTAGCTGGGATAGAGTTCATTTTCTTCATAGTAGTTTGTATGGTACTGTGTTTCAGACTTGTGGCCAGTCTTGCTAACTTACTGATGTTCAGCTAGTGCTGAACAGTGCTTGGTAGTGTCAAGGCATTCAACATTCTTCGTTCTACCCCTTCAGTGAGGAGACTGGGGGTGGACAGTAGGCTGTGAGGAAACACAGCTGAGACACCTGACCCAACTTGACCAGAGAGATATTGATATTCCATACTGTACTATGTCATGTGCAGTAATAAAACTGGGGGAGAAAAAGGGGGGGCCCTGGATTGCCATTGCTCAGGATTTGAAGGGTCGTTAGTCAGCCTACAATGAAGGATTGTTCTTGCATCACTTGTTTGTTTAGGGTTTTTTTGGGGTCTTTTGGTTTTTTGAGGGGATGGAGTTTGTTTTGATTTGTTTCCTTTTATGTATTACAATGTGTTTATCTCAATCCACAACTTTTCTCACCTTCACCGTTTGGATGCTTTCCTTCATCCCACTGCAGAGGAGTAGAGTGAGCAAATGGCTGTGGTGGTGTGTAGGTGCCTAGGGTTAACCCACAGCAACATGGTAATTCTGGATCTGGGAGCATGATTTCGGGCCCTGAAGCTGGATCCATGTGAATACAGCTCAGATATTAGTGGTCTACCAGGTATAGATATTACATATATTATTCGGAGTCTGGTCAGTTCAGTCTGTATCCTGGAGCTGTCAAGATTTGCTTTGCTGTCCTTTCTTCCTACCACATTTAATGTATTATTAATTATATTGCATTCTGTAACTATCCATAGTTTAGCTGAAAGTTTCCTATTGTCCTTCCTCTGTCACTTCTGAATGCAAATATAAATGACTCTCAGTAACTTAGTCTACTGCTATCTGGTGACTTCAGCATACATGAATTGCCAATAACTATGTAGCTGTAATTGTTCACTAATAATAATAATGAAATTTTTGAACTGTATTTGTGGTGGTATTTTTTAGTAGATCTATTTCTCAGATCCATTTCTCAGGGGGCTTCCAGAAGTATAAATGATTTGTAGTGTTAGGCTATCATGTTTAAGATTAGAACTGTAAACATTGCAATTTAAAACATTTCAAAAGACATTAGTGCCTTTTGTGCTTCAAACTGAGTGTCTTAACTGCTACAGATACCATATTTGGAAAAGATAATGATCTGTAGTTTCTTGAAATCAGGACTCTTCAAAGAAATTAATGTTAGTTGATTGAAAATCAAGCCAAAAAAACCTAGTTCTTCTTGAAAACTTCAGTACAAATTAAAAAAAAAATATTTAAACAATGTTTTCTACTTGTCATTGAATACCAAGACAATTACAAGATGCTTATTAAGACTAACCAATTGGAATATTTTCTTTGATTTTAGGAGCCATCCTGATGTACATAAATTCAGTGTGGAGACAGTGCAGTGGTATCCTCGTGACACTGGCATGTTTACATCCAGCTCATTTGATAAAACCTTAAAAATATGGGATACAAACACTTTAAAAGTAAGAGAGTTTCTGCAACTTGCAAGTTTCTTTGTGTATGTGTTATTCATTCCACATCTGCAGTTTTCCCAGAGGTGAACAGGAGCAGGCATTCAGAAGGATGAAAACCAGCCTATTGTTAGAACTGTGGGTGCAGCAGCAGGGTGATATGGTTCCAGCATTCATATATACCCTGGTGTGTGCCTCTCCCTGTCTGAAGACCTAAATGTCTAAACTGTAAGAGAGCTTGAAACCCATGGGAGAGTCCTTTCTGCTTTTGTTGTGATCAGGAGTACAGCTAGTTGATATTTTGCTGCCCACGAAGGTGTAGTCTGAAGTTCATTCTTGAGGATTGTTAGTTAAGTATAATGGAATGTACAGCAGGATGAGTTATTTTTAACAACTGGCACCTAAATACTGGTTTTGAAAGACTGGGGGTTTTGGCATTCAGGATCACAAGGTCCAGAATTCTGCTGTTGTAAGCAGTATAGACAGCATTTCTAGAAATTGTTGGAGAATGAGAGAAACCATTAAGAAAATGCTAACCATTGTAAATGGCATTATTAAAGTAAACAGATTATGTAGGAATTCATGTTGCTTTGCCTCGCATCTCTTGTTGAACTGTGGATTCATGACTGCAGTTTGTCCTGTTTCCTGTGTGAATGTATTAATGAATTTACACTGATACTGTTTGACTGTTGTTTCACACATAATGAAAGAATTTAAAAAAAATAAGAGGTTTGTCATCCTAGGGACACAATAGTAAACAAATTTTTACCTCTTTTGGGTTTTTTGTTTGTTCGTTTGGGGTTTTTTTGTGAGATGTGAAGCTACATTTGCAGTTGCTTGATCTTCTTATGAACAGTTCACTTTCCAGATAGTTCTGTGAGCATCCCTTAAAAGACAGTGTTTATGTGAAGGTTATTGAATGACCTGTTCTGCCACCAAATGATGTTTTTGAAAATACAGACAAGTTTTAAGAGATTTTTCATATATAGTATTTTAGAATGAGACAACAAAAGGGGTTTACCTGAAAGCAATTGTAATTATTAAAGTAAACATTGAACTTTATTGAGGTAAATATTATATTTCATTAATTTTAAACACTTACAAGATAGCTAATAATTTTATATGATAAGGGTTTAATTTTTTTAGGAATTGAAGCTACATTATAACCTTCTTGTTTGCTTGCTAACTTTGTTAATTTTTGATAATTGTAATGTTTTCCATTCATGCTTCTTATTAGCCAATTTTCTTGGTCTTTCTTTTTGGTCATCTCTGAACTCTGGTGTTGTCCTAGTTTTGCAAACAGACTTGCTGTGCGGAGCTTGCATGATCTGGTTTCTAACTTGGAGAATTATTATTACTATGTAAATAGTAGTGTTTTTATTAGTCTTATTTGTAGCTTATTTGTACTTGAAAAATAATGATGAGCATTTACATTCTGATAACATACTTGCACTGTCATTAGTTTAATCTTTTTATTATCAGCCTGCAGATATATTTCACTTTGAGGGAACAGTCTATAGCCATCACATGTCTCCAGTTGCTACACAGCATTGTTTAATAGCAGGTATGTATTTGTTTGTAAGAAGTGTCTTATTTTGGGTTTGTAGTAACAAGCAAGTTTTTTACTTGCCCTGTCTTATTTTTACATGAATTAAGTCTTTGTAAGACGTAAGTTCATTGGTAAAATAAAACACTATCCATTAGTTGGATGATGTCAATAAGAATATCATATTTGTTCTTCTGAAATAATCAGTCAATTCTCCTACCTGATAAAAACTCTTAGCTATAATTAGATTACCTTTCATTACATAAGCTAGCATTTGAGGTTTATTAGGTCCAAACATAGTAAATTGTGTAAATAGATGTGTATTGCTTACATGTATGCATGTAGGCTATGTTTAGCAACAAAATATTTGAGGAGATATTTTTAAGTTTCCTAAATATTGCCCTGTTTACCTCCAGTTTCTAAATTTTGTTTGTTACATGGTAAATTTACTTGGACTAAAAATGTAAATCTATTAATAGAATGCATTGACTCTGACTGAATGAACTGTTATGCAGTTAGCATTTCTTTTCTATTTCTTTGTCATTGCTAAGTTTTTTTGTTGTTGTTATTCTCTCAAATGCTGGGGGTTTTTTTAACTGTCTTTGTTTCTCTTGTTACAGTTGGTACCAAAAGCCCCAAAGTACAGCTCTGTGACTTGAAGTCTGGATCCAGTTCTCACATACTGCAGGGTACTTCCTAGTCTGAAACATAAATGTTAAACAATAACTACTTTGAGTAAAACAAGTCCTGTAAAGAAACACTGTATACAATGTATTCTTTGTCAGTAACATGACTAATTTTTTTATAACCAGTTGTGAAAGTTACACAGTGGCAAAAGGTTCTTCTGGGTGTTTTCTAGTGCTAATAAATTGGAGAATACAAATATTAATCAATGAGCAGTTACTACAGATGTTTGAGCATTTTCATGATCTAATCAGTAGTGTTTATTATTTATTACATGGTTAAGTATATTCATTGATTTGAGGGTTTATGGGGGGCTGTTTACAAGAAACTCAAAGAACAAATAAAACAACCAAAACTCCCACCCTGTCATAAAAAAAAAAAGAAACCCTACACCTAAACACACACACAGAGCCTCCAACAACTATTTAAAAAAATATATCCTATGGAGGCATTTGAATGGATTTATTTAGAAGTTTCTAGTTTCTCTAGAATAGGCAAGATACTACTTTCTGTAGAAGGATGATATCTAATCCTTTGCATATTCCTAATTCAGTTAAATATAGGAGTTTATTGTTCCATAATCCTTTACTTTTGACACTTAAATAGAATGTGCCTTTGGTGTCTCTTCTCTAATGTGTACTTTTTGGAGTATGAGTATGTATACATGTGCTCAAGTGAAGGCAATTACGAGGTAAATCTTCATGCTTCTAACTAGCAGGGTAAGATCTGATCTAGAAGCTGTAGACAAACATTAGGTCAGACACAGCAATGTGCAAATGCAGCTTTATTTCTTCACTGGCCAGCTCAAGTCTAAAATCAGCCTAGGTGGTTTCATGTGATGTAGAGCTTAAACCATTAAGCCCTTATGAACTGAATTGACCACAGTAGGCTGCTCATGTTCTGTTTCTAGAACCAAGAGCACCAGAGAGTGCAACGACAAAAACAGTTCTCTAGACATTCAGTTGGGTTTCACCAGGGCTTCCTAATTTAACACAAGAGTTAGTGCTTTCCAGGCACAAGCTCTGTGTCATTGTACACAGCCTGGTACAGTTAGCTCAAGTGCAATATTGGACGAATAAGTGGAGGGAGAATATGTCCTCCTATTAGCATAACCTAATAATTCTTTACAGAACTTGAAGCAGTCAGTAGTGTCTTGAAGATAAGTATGAATTTTCATGTAGGCTAACTCTGGCAGCTGAAATGGAGCAAAATGCATGGCTGTAGTGTAATAGTATGGCTGCAGTGGATCCAAGTAAATGTGTCTGCCTTGAACCTTCCAAGTGTGTCCTGTAGTACCTGTATCATGGAGATTTTTTCTATGATCCTGGTCATCATAGCCCTTTGATTAATTTAGGTAATGGAAAGCCACCTACTAGAAGATGTAGGAGGGGCAATGTGGTTCACATAGCTCTAAACTGCACTAGCAGAAATGTATTTGTATGATTTAGTTTATTTTTCAACAATGTGTTTCTGTTACTACATGAAGCCTGATTGCAGTCTCTCCATTTAGGACAATTTACACCTCCTGTTGTCTGTATTTATTTAACATTTTTTAAACTTTCCAAATTTTGAAGTGTGTGTGTATATGTATATGTGTACATATATATGTATAAATTCAAACCTAAAAGGGGCAGTATCCCAAGGAGAAGACTCCAAGTTAAAAATCTCCAATCAGCCACAGTGAGAGACAGATTCCAGGCAAACCTTCAAACTAGACTCAAAAACCATTCCACAGATTCTACAGATGCCTCTCCTGAAACAATTTGGCACCATATTAAAAACAGCATCTTGCAGCCCTCTGAAGAATCCTTAGTGTTCTCCTTCAAGAAGAACAAGGACTAGTTTGATGAAAACAATCAAGAGATCTGGGAATTGTTGAGGAAGAAGAGAACCGAGCACACCTTGCACTGCCATCCTGTCACGCAAGAAGAACAGCCTGTCGTCCAACAGAAACTCCATGACATCCAGAACAAGTGGTGGATCGATCTAGCTGAAAAAACTGAGCTGAAAAAACTCAATTATGCGCAGATACGGGTGATCACAGAGGATTCTATGAGGCCCTGAAAACAGCATATGGGCCTACATACCAGCTCCAAAGCTCTCTACTCAGCACTGATGGTCAAACGCTTCTAACAGGTAAATCCTCCATTCTGAATCGATGGTCTGAACATTTTCAGACTCTTTTCAGTACTAGCCGTGTAGTTCAAAACTCAGCTATTCAGTCCATCACACAACAACCAGTGAAGAATGAATTGGATACTGCCCCCACTTTAGGAGAAACCCTCAAGGCCATTCAGCAGGTGAAAATTGGCAAAGCAGCTGGGATTGATGGAATTCCACCCGAAGTCTGGAAACATGGGGGCCTTGCACTCCATGCTAAATTTCACGAATTTGTGGTGCGCTGTTGGGAACTAGGCGAACTACCATCAGACCTTTGAGATGCAGTCATCATCACCTTGTATAAGAAGAAAGGAGTTAAATCAGACTGTTCAAATTACCGTGGTATTACTCTGCTTTCCATTGCTGGCAAAATCCTGGCAAGAATACTTTTGAACAGATTAATACCCGCTATAGCAGAAGGAGTTCTACCTGAAAGCCAATGTGGTTTCAGAGCCAACAAGAGCACCACAGACATGATATTTGTTCTCAGACAACTGCAAGAGAAGTGTAGGGAACAGAATAAAGGTCCCTATGTAACCTTTGTTGATCTCACCAAGGCTTTCGATACTGTGAACAGAAAAGGTCTATGGCAGATTTTGGAACGCTTAGGTTGTGCCCCCAAGTTCCTTAAAATGATCATCTGACTTCATAAGGATCAGTGCAGCCAAGTCAGATATGGTGATGCACTTTCTGAGCCCTTTCTAATAACGAATGGTGTGAAACAAGGCTGCGTTCTTGCACCAACCCTATTCACAGTCTTTTTCAGCATGATGCTCCAAAGGGCCACTGCAGACCTCGACGATCAGGATGGTATCTACATTCGATATCGTACCGATGGAACCCTATTTAACCTAAGGTGACTGAAGGCCCATACTAAGACCTTAAATCATTTTGTCCGGGAGCTGCTTTATGCCGATGACGCCGCCCTTGTGGCCCACACAGAAGCAGCTCTGCAGCGTTTAACATCCTGCTTTGCAGACGCTGCTGAGCTCTTTGGGCTGGAAGTCAGTTTAAAGAAAACAGAAGTTCTCCATCAACCTGCACCTCAGGAAGTCCCCCATCATCCCCACATCACCATTGGCCAATCAGAACTCAAATCAGTCCAGCAGTTTAATTACCTAGGCAGCCTCATCTCCTCGGATGGTAAGATTGACGGGGAGATAGACAACAGGTTAGCAAAGGCATATAGTGCTTTTGGAAAACTCCATAAAAGAGTTTGACGAAATAAACACCTGAAGAAAAGTACCAAGATCAGTGTTTACAGAGCCATTGCACTGTCTGCTCTTTTATATGGTTCCGAATCATGGGTCATCTACTGCCACCACCTGCGTCTCTTAGCACGCTTCCATCAACGCTGTTTCTGTACAATCCTAAACATCCACTGGTCAGATTATGTGACCAATACATCTGTTCTAGAACAAGCAGCAGTCACAAGTATTGAGGCCATGTTACTGAGAACACGGCTGCATTGGGCAGGGCACATTTCCAGGATGAAGGACCACCACCTTCCTAAGATCTTGGTCTATGGTGAACTTGCCATAGAGAGTGTAAGAGAGGAGCCTCGAAGAGAAGATACAAGGACTCCCTGAAACAACATCTCCGCCTTGGCCATATTGATCACCATAACTGGTCTACTCTGGCCTCCAATCAGGAGGCCTGGAGACACACCATCTATAACACTGCTGTTTCCTTTGAGAACGCATGCAGGATCACTCTCGAGGAGAAAAGACAATGCAGAAAGAACCGTGTCTTGCAGAATATACCAGCTAAGGAGTCTTTCTGTTGTGCCTTTTGCAATCGGACATGTCTATCTTGTATTGGCCTTATTAGCCACCAGCATGCTTGTAACAAATGTGGATAGAGCCTTTCCCATATCTTCGTTTGTGAAGCCTAGCCATGATGATGATGATATACACACACACACACACACACACACACACACACATATATATATATATATAGGAAAGGACCTTTCAGAGCATTGAATCCAACTGTTAACTTAGCACTGCCAAGTCCTGCCCTAGATTATTTCCATAGGTGCCACATCTACACATCTTTTACGTATCCCTGGGTTAATGACTCAACCATTGCCTTGGGAAACCTGCTTCTGCTGTAATTTTATTATCTAATCTAAACCTCCGGTGGTGCAACATAGGGCTAGTTTGTCTTGTCCTGTTGCATGTTACTTGGGAGACTGACGCCCACCTGACTACAACCTCCTTTCAGGTAGTTGTAGGGAGCAATAACATATCCCCATAGCCTACTTTTCTCCAGAATAAACATCCCCAGCTCCCTTAACTGCTCCTCTTAAGACCTGTGCTCCAGAGCCTTCCCCAGCTTCATGGGTATCTTAATACTTCAGACCATAAATTCAAGAGAAGAGTATTTGAGGATTATTAAAGTTTTAAATGTAATTATATAGGGTAAATATAGCTTTTATTGAACATTTTTAAAGGATTTGAAGAAAAAGAAATGTAAAATTCCTTCTGTGTGTGATAACACCAGTGCTGCACAAAAGTTAATAGAAGTAAGCTCAGTGGCTGTAACTGTGCTGTAATGTGCTTTGCATAGGTAAAACCATCTTTATTATCAAAAGTTATACTCGTGTAATACTCCATCACTTTCAGGTCAGTGCATTCTTCTTCAAGCAAAAAGAGCAAAGAGAGCAAAGAGCATGTTACTTCAGATTATTGTTCTGACTTGATGTGTCCTGTAGAACTAAATATTTGCTTTTACTTTTAGTTATTTACATAAAATGATATGTATAACCCTTTTCATATAATTTTTAGGTCACAGGCAAGAAGTATTGGCAGTGTGTTGGTCCCCACGTCATGAATATGTTTTGGCAACAGGAAGGTAGGGATGTTGCTGAACTCTTGAAAGCACTGAAATGTTTGTCAGTAAAATTTTATATGTTCTTTCTGAACGTTTTTTAGAATTCTAATGCACTTCTGGAGTTAATCTTCATCACTGACTTTTACCTATGTAGCTCTTCCATAGAAAAACAAAACCTGAAGAGCTGTACAAGTGATGCTTATTTTATAGGAAGTTTGTACAGAATTTTGAAACGCTAATTGTATTTACAGGTGCAGGAAAATGATAGAACATTATTGAGATACTTGCTTCGTACTATGTAGTAGTGTGTGTGTGTTGCTAATCTGTTTTATAACAAAGTAAAACATGTTTAGCTTAAATTAAAATCCTGGTTAATCATACTCAATCATGTCAAAGAGAATAACTCAGGTAGCTTAGCTGATGGGTAGTAACTTTCCAAGCTGCAGTAATTCAGTGAATATGGATTGATGTTGATACTCCTAGACTTTTTTTATTTTCTTTTTTTATTTTCTGTCCATTAAAAATTTTATTTTTAATGTGAAAAATCCTCTGACTTTCCTATAGCTTTTGCGTGTGTTGTCTTTTGATTATAATGTGACATTTCTCACCTTTTTAGTTGCCATGTTTTTTTCTTTTGAATTGCAGAGAGAAATGTCTGTTTTATAAGTTTAGAGTGAAATTTGGATAAGTTGATACCGTTGTTGCAAACCTTTTGTTTCTAAAGCCAGGCTTCTGGAAGGCTCAGCAAAGTTGGAAAATGTTTTAACAGTGTGGTGGTGTGGTGGCTTTGTTTGGTTTTAGCAGATGAAAAATTGTTTGCTTGTAGACAGCTTCTGTACCAGTCACACAATAGATCTGTGATAGCAGGAGCCCCGAGTTGTCAGACAACCATTACAGATAATGCTGGAGTCTGTAGCTGCAGTTTAATCAACAGAAGAATTAGCAAGTTTATTCCTCGTCTGTGTATGTATGCAAGGGTGTTATGTTGTAGACAAAGAGGCAAATGTATTGTATTACAGATGAAAATTCACTCTTAGGTGCTGATAGTGTAACAGCTATACTTATTCATACATGTAAATGAATGTCTGAAATCTGTCTTAAAAAATTTTAATGAAATTCTGTTGACTTGAATGAGCGCACATGATGAGTGGTTCAGAACGGTTGCTGGGCCAAGTGGGTTGATGGAAGACAGTTACTGAAGAAGGGTGCACTTAATTAACGTTATATTTGCAAATCTATTTTTCTTAGTGCTGATGGTAGAGTAAAACTGTGGGATGTGAGGAGAGCTTCTGGATGTCTGAGTACACTTGATCAGCACAATGGGGAAAAGTCCAAGGCGTCTTCTGAGGCAGGTAACACAGAATATAACTAGTGGCAATGCATATGTAACTAGAATCATCCTTATATTTCATAAATATATTGAATACTAAGACTAGCGAAGTGAGTAGTGGTAATCCATTTGTTACCTACTACATAACACAGGCCATTCAGTTATTTCTGTTATAGAGACAGTGGTTTTGGTTAGTATCTTTTTTAGAGGGATCTCCTTGACAATAATGGTATATCTGTTCTAAATGGTTTCCCCCCTAAAATGGGAAATTTTGTTATCTGTATTGTCGGTGAAAGCATTCATTCATGCTGTAGATTAGGTTTCATATAAACAACAATCACTTCATACTTCATAAGCTGTTATGGTAGTTATCTTCTTTTGAAAACAAAGACAACACAAACAAACCCACAAAAGTGCATTCCTTTTCCTGTTTAAATTAGTCTTGCTTCCTATATAAGCCTGTAGAATATTTTCTCATATGTGGTGTCATAAAATCAGTTCTATTCCTTTTATACCTAAAGCCTACAACAGAGTGTAAAGTTATGGTTGTCTTTCATTTTACAGGAGGTTGAATTAAATCTTAGTACAATCAAATGCATAATGATGCCTTGTATTAGCTGTAATTGACTACAGCATTAACATTTTTATGTATTTTTAAGTCACATTTCTGAAACTGAAAAAAAACCCCAAACCTCATGAATTGTGGTCAGTTCTGGACAAAATAAATTTCATTTTGACAGTCCAAAAAAGTACTTAAAACAGTTGCTACGCTGAGGTAGAAATACATAGTGTTTGGAATTGAACCACAATAGAGAAACTCTGTATTATACCTCTGGAAAAAGGGATTTGTGTAGCATAAATCAGTGATTAAAGCTACCACTCAGTCTGACTTGTTGTGTGCAACTTAAATAGTATGTAGAAAAATTCATGAAAATGTCTGTAAAGTCAAACTAATTTTCCAAAATGTGTGGTTAGAGGATATGAAGTAGCAGTGAGTATGTGTTTTAATAGCCACTCTCTCTATTATGTCATTTGTAGCATGGTAATATAAATGTTTGGTTTCGACTATTTTAAATTTCTTTGAAATTCAAGAAATTACTGAGATGAAAATGGTCTAAAGAAAGCTAAGACTTTGTAAAAAAAGGACAACTTTTGTTTAACAAAAAACAAAATTCTTTGTGACTCCAAAGATAATTAGTGTCATTTTATACATTCCTTTGAATAATATGTTGACTTGTTCAAACACAACATTTTTCTTTTCAACTTTATTTCTGTCTGACAGGTTCAAGATGATTTTTTGGCAGTCTAATATTAATCACATAGGCTAGGATGTCTGATTTATTAAAATATATATGAACTAAACCAAATGAAGCTAATAGGATTTTTAAAAAAAAAATTTAAAGCTGATAACACTTTTACCTAAGAGGTATGTCTAAATTAGGTAATGTAGTACAATGTAGAAATACTTCATCTGTTTATCAGTGAGTTAGTTCATGGACGCCATATTTAGATTTGCTGTGGTAGCACAGAGTCGGATTTTAGCATACTTAATGTGCAGTACTGCAGGGTAAACTCAATGAAATTAATTTCTAGTACTCTATGAACAATATAGAATAGGATATTCAGTTGGAAAGGACCTACAATGATCATTAGCTGCCTGACCACTTTAGGGCTGACCAAAAGCTACAGCATGTTGTTAAGGGCATTGTCCAAATGCTTCTTAAACAGTGACAGGTTGAGAGCATCAAACACTTGATGACAGATTGAACAGAACTGGCCCTTGAATTGCACCCTGAGGAACACTACTGGTGGCTGTTGGCCAACCAGATGTTTTTATAAACCAGAAGGTAAATTATGAATTTACTGAATGTTACCATTTAAACAGCACTTCCAGTGCTCTGCGTTGAAGTAAAAATGTATACAAAGCAGTAATTCTTCTCTAGAAACCTGAACCAGCTCTTGTTCCTGACAGCAAAAACTGCTCACAGTGGGAGAGTTAATGGTTTATGCTATACCAGTGATGGACTTCATCTGTTAACCATTGGTACAGATGATCGGATGAGACTCTGGAACGGCTCCACTGGAGAAAACACATTAGTAAGTTTTCAAGGAACTTCAGTTATGTTTTTACTTGTGTCATAGATTTACTTGTTCTAAAAAAATCAAGCCAGAATTTTTTGCTGAATTATACTGCCACTGTATGCCATAACTGCCATGGACAATGAATATGGGTTACTCCAGATACACCAGTCATGAGCTCCTGATGCAGCTTGCCACCAGTTGACAGCACACCAGCCCTCCTGCCCTGGAAGACTTCTAGGATGGATGGAACTCACAGTCGCGGTCTAAATGAACTCAACAGACATCTTGGAAGGATGGCCATTGACTACAGAAATGATACCTGTGGTTGTGTGTATTTATATAGGAATGTATATGTATATAGTGGGAAGGTATAGCATCCGGGCATATATAGAATCATAGGTGATATAGAATAAGGGGTGGATAAACTCCTGGTTTCAGCCCAGATCATCAGGAGGAGGCGTGGCCAACACCCCAGTGTTATTCAATACCACCCCTCATAACTGACAGAGGCAGGGGAAGGGGGCTTACTCTCTCTCTTCTGAGAAGGGTGTTCCTTCTAGGGGAGAGACTGTGGTGGGTGAAACGATCCAGTATTGTTTTATTTTGTGTAGAAATTGTTTCCTTGTCCTATAGCTTGTGTTATTAATATTGTTGCTGTTACCGTTTGTTTTCTTATTGCTGTTTCCAGTAAATTGTTCTTATCTCAACCTGTGATCTCTGCCCTTTGTGCTTTCAGTTGGAGACAGGTGATGAGGAGCGAGCTGTGGCATGGTTTTAGCAGGACTGCTAAATTGGAGAATACCATTCCTAAACCATGATAGGTGGTAGTTCCTCAACCATGTCTAATTTCAGTGAGAGTTTAGGTGTTCGATGTAGATCTGGCATGCAACAGCCTGTGCAAGTTCTATTTCTTAGTGTGGAACTGCTGATTTTTAGACATAACTTTCTTTCCTTTTCTTAAAGTTGATATTAAGAAGAGTGATCTTGAATGAACATAAAAATTATTCTCTTGATAGACATCTGTAATGTGAAATATCAGGAGTTATACAAACATAACTCAAAATTAATTTTATTGAGTATTAAGGATGAAATAAAATTGACCTTTTAATATAATTTCCTGTGGTTTTACTTAATAGCTAACTGTGTAATCCTTCATTTTACAGGTGAACTATGGGAAAGTCTGTAATGAAAGTTGGAAAGGACTCAAATTTGCCATCTCTTGTGGCTGTAATCCAGAGTTTGCCTTTGTACCATATGGAAGTACCATTGCTGTTTATACAATTTTCACAGGAGAATTGATAACTGTGCTTAGAGGGCATTATAGTACTGTGAACTGCTGTGTATTTCAACCTCATTTTCAGGTAAGTAAAATAAGACCAGTATTCCAGACAAACTGCAATATTTATTGCATTGTTGTATTGCCATACAATTTGCACTATAAAAGCATTAACTTTTCAGGGATGTGCTTTAATCAAAGATCATGACATAAGAGAAAGTTCTGTGGCTTGCATGTCATGCAAGAAAAGTTTGGTGAAATTCTTGGGATGGCCTTTTCTGGTTTAACTTCCTTCCACTATTCAGTTTGTCTCACATATGTAACTTTATCAGTGTAGAGTCGTGACGGCCGATAAAGATACAAGGAGTCAGTTATGTGCAGAAAAGATGTCTTCTCTTTATTTTCTCATCTGCTTTTTTATACCCCTTGCTAGCAACAAGCAGTATCCTTATTTTAGGTAAGCAAGCAACAGTGTTTTCATTGGCTAGGTTCTATGGGCAATACATTTGGCAAAGCTCAAGGCCTTATTGCAATTCCCACATCCTAGGCCTACCAACTTAATAGTCTGCCTTTGTTTTCTCCATTAGGGCTGCGTACTGACTTCCTTATCATCGAGGATACACTCGAAAGTTTGCCCAGTCAATATCTTCATCCTGGGAGCTAATAGACCCGCTATTAACCCCTTCAATTCCCCCTTTCTGTAATTGTGTGAGAAATATTGTCTGCGTCGTCTTTTGCAGGGCCCTTCGCGAACACGACACAATACATGGTAACATTACTAGCACAACCATGACTATCATCAAAACTAAGACCCCCGTCTTGAGTAAGGACAGTAACCAACCCGAAATGCCCCAACTAGACAACCAGCCTTCCAGGCCAAAAAACCCAGTTTCCTGTGTGATCTTCATTGTTTGTTCCTGAAGTGTGGCAATTTGTCTGTAGATGGATTCAAAGTGATCTGAGATATTTAAACAACATATGCCTTCAAATTCCTGACAACCATGTCCATGTGCTAATAGCAAAAAATCAATAGCAGTACGATTCTGCAGTGTAGCATGCCGTGCACTATCTACATCCGTGGCAAGCTTATACAAAGTATCTGAGGTCAAATTTGCTTGTTTAGTCACCCAGCACGACAAGGCATCGATTTGCTTTAATGCTTTTGCTGAGGCAACTTATGGCAAAAACAGGGAGGCAGACACAATAGATATCTGACCCCACAAGGTTAACGTGTCATGACATTTAGAGTGAAGGGCCAGTGACCGTTTGGTCAAAACATGACTGTAGAGATGGGAATGATTCAATAAAAGCTTTTCTAATTTACCAAAGGTACAGGGTCCCCCAGTGGGCTTTGCCAGAATACCTGGCCATGCCCGATTGCCACAAATCAAAAAGTATCCTTTCGGGAGTTGACGAGCAACTGTTACACTAGGTGAGGGTTGCTTGTGTTTATATAAACACCAAGCAGATGCATTCTGGTAAAAGGGCATATCTGGAGACAAGTCTTGTGAAAGGGTTTCTGTGGTAGCAGAAGCATCATATCCCTCACTGTACTTATTAGCCTGGGGACCCCTGGTGGCCTAGTGGTTAGCATGTGGGACTCTCACCGCTGGGACCCAGGTTCGAATCCCAGTCCCCCTGGGCAGATGGAGCCCGTTAGCCCTGTGAGGCCATCCATCTATGAGAAGGTCACTCTAAACAAACCTACGTCCTGAGGACCTCGGGTGGGCTCAGTTCAGCGCATGCTGTGTCTCACCTAAAAAATCCATTGCGCAGGCTGGAAAGGTAAAAGACCTTTCCCCAAATCTTCGTTCGCGAAGACTGGCCATTATTTATTTACTTATTAGCCAGCAGTGTTGCACCCGTATAATCAAAATAAAAGCAAGCAGCAGCAGTTAAGGTACCCAGAATATCTAACTCCTGCGGTACAATGCCTACTGGTAGCTTAACAAGCCAGTTATTTACATTTGCAATGCAGCTCTGCGCAGAAGCATTGCAAGCCTTTGTTGCTAAATCAGGTAATCGTGTAACGTTAGAAACAAGTTTCACTGCATCAGAGTTATTTACAGGTACCCCAACAAGGCATGTGTGAAAAGGCAGCTCTGGTTTCACCAAGGAGGCACAGAAGGTGGTTTGGTTCAGTGCTTTCATCAGGGTCACTCAGACATTGTGGCTGTTCCACGGGCTGAGTCGTTCGAGCTGTTCCGCGTAGGAGTCATCACTGCCGGTTCCCCCGAGGCAAAAAAGGCCGCATGCACCGAGCAGGAACCCACCGCGGTCCATCATCTGTAGAAACACAAGCATAACCCTTTCCCCAGGTTATTAGTTGATGAGGGCTGGACCACTGTCCGGACACCAGGTCCCGTACCTGAACGGGAGCAGGAGCAGTCATAGGTTGAGATGACACTAACAAGGAAAAATGCAAAAAGAGAGCAGGAAAATGAGAATCCAGGGGAAAAGTCAAAAAATTTAAAACATAAACAGCCTTGTCTAAACGGGCCTGAGGGGGTTCACCCTGCATTTCCCCTTTCTGTTTTTGAAGCAGACGCCTCAGAGAGCCATGCATGCGTTCTACAATAGATTCTACAATACGAATCCCTGTAGGAGAGTGAGGGATGCCAGTAACATGAGACACTCCCCAGTCATTCAAAAAGGTTTGACATTTCTGAGAGCTGTAGGCAGGGGCATTGTCAGTCTTCAGCTGCAATGGGACACCAAGGGTAGCAAAAGCTCATTGAAAATGACGAATCACATCAAGAGCACACTCACCTGCATGAGCAGTACCACAAACAGCATGAGAATATGTATCAACAGAAACATGCGCAAATTTGAGACTTCCAAATTCTGGGACATGAGTAACATCAGTTTGCCATACCTGTAAAGCTTGCAGTCTTCTAGGATTGGTTCCATTCTGACCCTGGCAATCAGGACAGGCAGCCACAATAGAACGAGCAAGGGATTGTGGAATGCCAAACTGTCACTTGAGAGCAGTACTGCCTTAGTGAAAAAATTGATGTGAGACGAGAGCCTGTTATCGCTTGTCTGGAACAGGCCCGATCTGTGCAGGTGCTACGAGAGAGTCTGCTCCAGCATTACCCTCAGTAAAAAATCCAGGCAGTGAGGTGTGACTACGAATATGAAAAACAAAGTAAGGAGCAGTACGAGACCGTAGAGTTCGCCACAATGTTAACAAAACCTGAAAAAGAAGACGATCATCACAATCAGAAAGAACTACTTGATCTAAACGCTGTACACGTCCTGCCACATAAGCTGAATCTGTAACAAGATTAAAAGTCTGAGGAAAAAGTTGAAATGCCAAAGTAGCAGCATGGAGTTCCACAACTTGTGGAGACCCGGATTACTGAACAAGGTCATGTTGCCATCCTGTGGGTGTATACCAGACCACAGCAGCTTTTCCTGTTTTCCCAGAACCATCTGTAAAAAGAGTGAGTCCTTCCACTGGTTCCGTAGATGACAGCAGCTTTTGTCCAACAGGTACTTCACTAAAGAATTTCAGTAAAGGGTGTGAAGGTAAATGATAAGCAATTTGTCCCTGAAAATCTGCCATAGCAGCTTGCAATTCATATTTGTGATTCAAACACCACTCAAAATACCAGGATTGTACAGGTAAAACAATATAGCTAGGATCTCTGTCAATTAATTCAATGCACCATTTTCGTGCTTTCATGATAATCTCAGCAAGCAGTTCAAACGGGCCAGGTGCTGTTTTCCAAGGTCTTGAGGGTAGAAACAACCACTCAAGAATGTGTAGAGGATCATCCCAGGCCTCATTCCACTGAACAAGAATCCCAGAGGGGAAGTTCTGATCTATGAGAACAAAAAGCTGAATAATTTGAGACAAATCAATGCGAGAAACAAATCGTTCTGTTAAGAATGTTTTTACCTGCCGAATGATTTGAATTGCTTCCTGAGTTAAGGATCGTGGTTCCAATGGATCAGTGGAATGTTTGAGCAGTGCAAAAAGAGGTTGCAGTTGCGAATTAGTCAACCTCAAATAAGGGCGTATCGAATGTAATGAACCTGCTAATTTTTGAACATCAGTTAGGGTATTGATAGGCATTTCTAACTGAATAGGCTGAGGCTTTACTGTTCTTTTAGTGACAAGGAGGCCCAGATATTTCCAAGGTTCTGAGGTTTGTATTTTCTCTGGTGCAATGACAAGGCCAAAAGACTGAAGTGATTCTTTAGCTGCATCCTTATTCCATATACTTCTCATAATTTTTTGGCATACATACTCACTAATAAATATGCATAAAGGCTTTTGCCTGTTTTCTGTAAGACTGAAGAGGAGGTATTTGTCTTTCTCAGACATATCTAAGACTAATCACAGAAAGAATGTGAAGTGCATTAGTATTGCTGTCAGTACTGAGAAGGCTCTAAAGTTCTTGCTCAAATACCTGTAGTTATGCTTTGGATAAAGTGTTGAGAACACGATGAGATTCTTAAATTAATCTGAGAACATTTCACCTGAGAAATACCTTAGCATTACAGGAACTCATAGTGCTTGGCAGCCTTCTTTCTTTTTCTTTTCTTCTCCACCTCTGGTATATTTTTTTCTTGCAACAAAAGACTTAAGGATAAAAAAGCTTAATTTGTTGTGAAATACTTTAGAACAGATTGTTCATATGGTGGTGTTGTGGCAAGAGCAGAGTGGATGTTAGTATGGATTTTCAGGCAGTTACATAGTTGCCCTCACATGTTAAGGATTGTGCTTCATGTTCTAGTTTCTCCTTCCTTGCCTTTTGTTTCTGAATATCAGGCAGAAATATCTGAGGTGGAAAGGGCATGCAAATACCTTTTCGTGACCTCTCATACAATGCACCATAGAAGTGAATCTGGTAGCTTCTGCTTTGAGTGAAATAACTTTGACTGAATGTTGCTGTATCACTGAGACAGAGTTCACTGAAAGTTGTGAATATGTAATAGATTCCAAGCTAATAAGCCTTATTAGGCCTGGAAGGCAATTCTGGTATGAATAGGCAGTGAAATTCTACATCCACTGAAAGCTGGAATATTCATATTGTAGCTAAAGTAGATCTTTTCCAGTCTGTTCTTGAAAAGCCCTTTGTGTTTCCAAGAATAGGTTCCCAACAGAAGTTCTAGTTTATATAAAGTCATCTTTGGTATTCTTTTTGATAAACTGAAGAGCTAAGGCTAATTAAATCTCACTGTGAAACATTTTTTACTTGTTTTACATGTGGTGTCTCTACCTTGGCTTGGATCCATAGTAAAGGATCACTCGTGTGTGTGTGTGCGCACACAAAAAATTCATCTGTCACTATATCTATAGGTTTATGATGGATGTCAACAACTTCATTTATTTATCTGTTGTGATTCCCAATTTTCTTTCAGAATCACCCTTTTCCAGAGTTCAGTTCTACATTCTAGAAGTGTGACTGGATTTTCTTTTTCTGAAAATGCTCTATTTCAGTTGTATTAAATAGTTACTCTGATGGAGTAATATTGGTATAAGTCAGTGTATCAACACTAAAGGTAGTGATACTGTTATTTTGACTGTGTTCACAGATGTACTTCCAAATAGCTCATTCTGTCTTGAGATGATTAAGTACATTCATCCATCTTCATATAATTCCAACAGAAATGATGATTTTGCAGGTTAAATTATTTTTCCGAGGTACCTATATTTTAGGTACTTTTTTATTATACTCTCTCAAGCGATATTAAATCAACATGCTGCAAAGTTATTCACAGCTGTACATTTCTACTTTGTTACTAGTTTTGCTTGACAAAACCTGCTTTGTTATAAACTGTATTGGCTGGTGTTTATATTGCTGTATTTTAACTCTACAGTAACTGAATCATTTAATCACCTTTTCCGTTGTCTTGTTTAGGACTAAAGAAATGTCAATTCATTTGTATCTGTATCATTCTGCTTTTTTGTTTGTTTGTTTGTTTGTTTTGTTTTTCCTGATTGGCATATTAGGTCACTTTCACCTTTGTAATTTGTAAATATATGTCAAAACATAATTAACTTAAGCCATAAATTTTCATTGATGAAATCTGGTGTAAGATATGCATTTGCTGCTGAAAAGTGTAGCAGGTGGCTTTCTAAAGTTTTTGTTACTTATTAGCGCGTTTGACATAAGTGCACTATCTTCATATGAAGCAAATTCTACATTTTTTATGCATAGTTTTGACCATTTCCATCTAGTATTGAGTCTCTGTCACTGTTAAGAGTGTTCTTTGTTTTAAAGTCTTCTAAACTTTTTTGGCTGTCTGACTGATTTTTCTCCTACCCATCATCAAATCTGGTGCTTAGATTTTCCTTACTATTTTTTACTGTGTTGAAAATTTCTTATTGATGTTGGCTGCTGTCAGTCCCTCATGTTTTTTCTGTTCATTAACTGTATTTTAATTATTATCTTTGTTTCACCTCATAACCAGAATAGGTTCTAAGAAGAACTTAAACTTTGCACCAATTATGTATTTGAGGGGAGAAGTGTCTTCTGTTTGCTCAGAACCATACAATCAAATATGATCACTGATACCCAAGCAGCTAGCTATTTGCAGTCTAATGATACTAGTCTTTATCTGTTCTTATCCAAATTAATTAGCATGTTTGTGTAATACTTTTTATGTTTGAGATATGGTATGGAGCTCTTTCCACAGAATGCTGTGAGATTAGCCTTTTCTGATCTTGGGAACAGAGCCATAAAATCCACTATATTATTGTTTGCCTGAACTATTCTTACATAAATATCTCTGTGAAGTTAATAAGATGTTAGTCTGCTTGAGTAATAAGAACTGCAGAATTTGGCCCTCTAATAAGAGGCATTAATTTAATAGGAGGACAGTAATTTCAAGGGTGGTGTGAAAGAGAATCTTCATTGTGCAATATCTTAGATGATGTTTGCTGTTGGATGTAATACACTAGATACTATTGTGCCGTATTATCTGCTTAGAATAATTTAAGTAAACAAACAAGACCTGCATTTCCCTTTCAGAAAAAGAAATTGAGTAAAGCATCACGCAGGAATAACATGTCATAAAATATTAGGTATGCAACAGGAAGCAATTTTGCTTTAAATTATAGCTTCTCATATTCTTTAAGAAATGCTAGTGACATCTGCAAAGGTATTTGGCAAATCCAGTAGTAAGCTATTAAGTAAAGTTAACTGAAAGTTAAATTAGGTTTTATTTGCAGTGTTTCTATATAATATACCATAAACATGCATGGAGCATGTTTGTAATGCAATATATGTGACTATCCTGTATTGCACCATAATCCTACATGGAAGTGACTAGCTTTTCTTTTGATTGACTTGAGGTGTGAGTCACCATTTCAGGTTGTAATATTTAATTGTAAGTATTGCTCAATGCAGTGGATATTAACTGAATATCTTGCCATACTAGGATCAGAAAATGAGCCAAGGGGTAAAAAAGATTAAATAGAAGTATGCTGATGTCACTATGACATTGCTCACAAGGATATATTTTGGCATGGAAAGATCTTTTAGAGTTGCAAGTTAAGCAGCGTGGTTCTCTGTCTTAAAACTGTAAACTCTAATCTTGAATGTGTTTTATGATAAAGAACTTTATGCATAGGACCAGTTTTAGAAAAGAGGGTATGTCAGTTCTATTGAGTGATATTACCCACATAAATGAGTATTTATAGGAATTAGGCATTAAGTTTTTGCACCAAATGTCATCATAATTCATGCAGTTTTAGAATTAACTATACATAATGTAGGAGACTTTCTGCAAAGATAGACTTCTTATAATATTTTGAACTTATGTTGAATCCATGTATTAATAATGAGCACATATGCAGACAGTTGCTAGTTTAAGTGTAAAAGCCAGCAATTTGAACCAAGGGTTTCATACTGTTAGCCTAAATACCAAAGAAAATACTTTATGTGCTTCACTCAGTTTAGATGCATGGCAGTGCTCAAATGTTTTCAGACATTGCCTATACTATGCAAGAGGATGATTCAAGATTGAAGGCATATGAAAATATCTTTATGTCTGTTCATTTAAGTAGCACTTTGGAAAATACAAGTGTTATTAGAGCAAAATTTATGGTAAAGGTGGTGCAGTATCTCTCATTAGCAAAATTTCCTCAGGTTAAAGTAATAGAGAAGTCTGTGTTTCCTTAATACAGAAATAAGAAAACTATGATATATTTGACTTTCAGCTGTTTGGTGTAGGGACTGTTTGCTTCCATGTGTTTGCAGGGTGCCTTGTACAATGGAATGTCAGGCCTTAGTCATCACTATAAAAATAGTTATTTATATTAAAAATAATGAATTGGTCTTGCTTATCTGTGCCTTTCCAACAGGATACAGGCTTCAAATTCTACTTTATTTGTTTTTTTTCTTCCCTAGGCATAGTGAAACTACATTTATTTAATACTTCTTTATTCTGTACATATGCACTTTTCTAATGTGTATTGCTAGATTCTTTTGAGTTTATTCCTATTTTTTAATTATAATAATATATTTTCCGTTTTTGCCTTTTTTTTTTTTACTTCTCCATAAATAATCTTTTAAGTTTACTAACTGTTAAAGTAGGTGTATTTTCAGGAGATGTGAGAGAAGGAAGGAGAAAAATGTATTTAAAAGCAATAAAGCTCATTTAAATGTTGATTGTGCTGCTTTGGTGAGCAGTCTGGGAAAGAAAAAAAAATGTATTCATTTTGTTTTGGCATATTATTTAAAATACTGTTTGTCAAAACTATAGTATAAATTAAAAATTGACTGCTTGAATTTATTTTTAAATAAACTTGCCATATCTTTTTTCTCCCCAATGTTGTACTTATATCACTATTCTGTAAATTTGTACAAAAGTAATTTTTGCTTGTTTTTTTAAAGGAACTTTATAGTGGTAGCAAAGACTGCAATATCCTTGCATGGATACCAGCTCCACGAGAGCCAGTTCTTGATGATATTTCTCAAAAGGTAATGAATTTTGGAGTTTGAACTGTAGTTTTTTATGGCTTGTTGTGTGGAATTTAAATATGAGGTATGTGATTCACCATCAAAATTTGTAACAATTCCTAGTTAAAAGCAGAATCACCTATTGTTTCCGTGCAATCTTTTAATTGTTATGCAGTTTTGAGAGAATATTTTCTTTCATAGTCTAGTAAAGTCTTTTGCAGACTTCTAGCTTCCTACTTCGTTAAAAGTAGTTGTTTTGGCTATGGGTCTTTCAACTTCTGCGTTAGCTTCCTTTATTTCCAAACTGTTTTCTGTAGTTTGTGCTATTTTGGAATTGTAAAGGTGCCAACAATTGTATTTTAAATTGTTTAAGAATATATTGTGCATTAAGCAGTAATTAGGGATGTCACACTTCATACCTAAATATTTTTGATGCAGAAATATAATAAAGTACATTCTAAGTGAGGTTATCTTCGTGTCTGAGGCAAGATATCCAGGTCTGTTGCAGGAAGATCATATATAACACTGTTTTCCAAGAGAGTACTTTCTCTCTCTCGGTATTAAAGCTGGGCAATAAAAATTTCAGTGAGCAGTCTGAGCAGAAAAAATTCTAGATTTTAAGGAACTGAAATCATTCACAGAATCAGAGTCTAGCAAACTCTACGAATGTTGAAAAATGAGGATATATTAATGTTTTGCCCCATATCATACAAAAATGTCACTTTTTAAAATTTCTGCATTGTTCTATTTTGGATGGGGAAATTATAAGAAGCATAAATTTGTTGTAACATTTGCTTCGCTTTATAAGACAACTTATTTCAAAACTACCCTACAAAAAAAGGGAGTTTCAAAGGTTAGGTGCCTGAACCCAAAATGTGTTCATTTGACCTGAAATTACCATTTTTGCTCTAAGTGAGAATTTATGTGTGAGTAAACGGTATTTTTCTTAGTCTGAAAAATAAAAACAAACCCACAACAAGATTATTTACCTAGCTCTGATTAGAACTGCTCATTTAAATTTGACATGATGGCAGTATGTAATATGTGCCATTGTTTTGAAATCTGTTAAGCTACAGCTGCTGTTTGCAAATGTTGTAGATGAGCACTGCCTCTGTAAGAAGTAGTTCTGCTGTCAACTGATCCTGCTCGCTCTCATGTGTTAAAACAGCCACTTGAGTGCTTGCATAACCAGAATCTGAACCCAGAATAGAAGTAAATAAAAAAAAATTACTCTAAGTCATTGTGATTCAGTGCACTGCATAGCTGCACGAACTGTTTATTTGGATCCTAGTGGGGCTGATGTGAGAAATAGATCTTGGATATGGATAAAGGCCAGGACTGCTTCCTGAAACCATAACATTAGCTCAGTTATGCTGGGCAGAGGAAATTAAGACCTAAATTAAAACAATGGCACACGAAAAAACATAGTAATATCAATTTGTTTATGTTTTATACCAAACATTTGTAATACTTCCAGTCACTCCTCCAGATAGTTTTTGTCGAAATTGGAATTAAATAGAGTACTATTTCTTTTCATAATTTATCTTGTCTCTAATCAGCAGAATGGCCAAAGAGGTAGTTAAAAATAATCCAGTACTCGTGAGAGACAGAATAGTTTGTCTACATAGAGTAATTTTAAAAAATGCCTTTAGCTTTGAACTTTTAAGATTTTAGTATTTTTAGTTAAGAAAAACACTGATAATTTATATTTTCTTTAGTCTCTGCCTCAACAACATTTAAATCCAGCATATGAAGATGCATGGAGCAGCAGTGACGATGAAGGCTGAATTTAAATTATGTGCTGATATAAAATCGACATTCAGGCACTGCATTCACAGACTTTATCTACAGAATTGGATATTGTTGGATTTATCACGACTGGATTTTTGGTACAGTTCTGTTAGAGCAAGGTCTTCCAGAAATAAGTTTCCACTGTTCTCTGTGGTTTTTTGTCACTGTTAGAGTTAAGTCTAAAGGATTACTTTTTCATACTGACTTTTGTACTTACCTTTACACATTGGTATACTTTATTCAGTGTTTAACAGTTGATAAAGAAAAAATAAAAGCCCTCCAGACCAGTCAATATTACATTTTTTCTATTATCACTAGTACTTGAGGAGATAATCCCTTCATTTGCAAGATGCATGATACAGACGATTTTGCCTGAAGGAGGACCAGCTTATTTTTATCAGTGTCTAGGTGGAGCAGACTGAATCCATTTTCAAGTGCTTATGTGCTGTGAGAGTCAACAGGTTTTTGTGCCTGTTCTTTAGTATTTTCAGTTTTGTATGTTTTTCCATAAAGGCAGTATTCAGTTCAGAAAGAGATATACTCTATTCAAGTATTTATATGGTGACCCCATCAGGTAGTCTGAATCTGCCTCAGCAAGTTAAGAATAGAAACTAGTTTAATTAGAGTTTTTGTTGCTCCTATAGGGGGTTTTTAAGATCAGTCTTTTATGTATGAATTTTTCACACATCCCTAGCCAACTTGAAGATTTCCTGGAAGAGCAGGCTTGAGGTACAGTACAAGGCAGAGAGTGGATCACATTTTAAGAATGTCAAATGTAATCCTTCAAAACTGTTTCAAAACATTTTGTGGTCCTAATGCCTGCTCTGTTTTGAAAGGGAGGGATTTTATGGATTTTATGGGATTTTATGGGGTTATTCTCATCTCAGTCACTAGTTTGTGCTTCAGACATAATGTAGTCACCAAGCTGAGCGCTGAGTTAAAGGTTAGTGTCAGACATAGATGCAGCTCTACAAAGGAAAAATTCCTTCCAAAGTAGAGCGGAAGTTTAGACCACAAATTCAGACAAAGGGGAAAAACATTGTACAAACAAGTGAAAGGTAATAATTTAATCTTTGTATAGCGTGGAGATATTTCTATCATTAGTATGCATGACAGAATAATTCACTGTGCTTCTTTATTTTGATATCTCTACAAGATACAGGCTGTCAGATTCTGTATGCCTAGCATTGTAAAATAATAACAGCTGAGGAGTGGGCATATTAAGGGAATGTTGTAGTTAAACAAGCTTCATATTTAGTGCGTATTTGCTGGGACAGATCACTATTGACTGTATAGCTGTAGGGTCAAGAATTTCAGAAGTTTAGGCTGCAGTTAAGGACCTACCTGACACTCACTTTACAGGAATAAAGAAGAGCATTTTCTGCTTTTTTCCCCCATATTAGTTTTTATTACCAAGAGTGGCTGCTCCCCTCTAAAATTGGAAAAACAAGGGAACAAATTTGTCCCCATCTTCCTTATAAGCCTGTTCTACTTAATGAAAGATGCTATAAGGTTTCCCTGGAACCTTCTCTTCTCCAGGCTGAATAGCCCCAACTCGCTCAGTCTTTCCTCATAAAAGAGTTATTCTATACCTCTGATAATTTTTGTGTCCCTCCTCTAGACCCATTCCAACAGGTCCACCTCTTTCCTGTGCTGAGGACTGTAGCATGCACGTGGCATGCTGCCTTTATATAATAAAGAAATCATGGCATGCTCTCTTGAGATGGTAAACAAAGAGGTTTATTCAAACAACGCGCGCCTTTTTATACCTTGATCCCACGTGACTCTTAACCAATAGGAGTGTCTGTCTCTGTGCATGTCCCCTAGCTTCGGTGCCTACCTGTTGCACCTCGGGACATGTTCCCTACAGAGGACCACAGAGCTGGATTCAGTTCTCCAGATGGGTTCCTTTTTGCATGCTGATTTTTGTCAGGAGTTCCTTTTTCATGCATGCAGACATCCTTCCACCTTTGCTTAATTTCCTCACCCATGTGAACTTGGACTATCCTTGAAAATCAACCAGCTCTCCTTCTCATCAGGGCCATGTCCCATGGAACCTTTCCAGACAGAACCGTGAATAGGGATCTAGCTGGAAATGTGGAAGTTTTCCTCCAAACTTTTATGGGGCCCATTTTCATACTGTTGCTGAATAACTTTTTACACATTAGGTTTGCCTAAGTAGCACCACAAATGCAATGTGGAATTAAGCTCAAGAAGAGGTGGGCTGAGAATTATTTGCCCAGATATCTGCCCACCCAGACACCTCTGGGTTTAGTGTCCCAAGCAGTTGAGAATAGAAATATTTGCTTTCTGGGGTTATTGCTCCTACTAGTAGCTAGTATCTTGTACACAGGAGTCCTTTCAAATCTTCTTCTGGTATCAGTTGTTGATGGGATTATTCTCTCTCTTGACTATTTTCTTCTGCTGGAAGGGGAAGCGTTTCTGGAGAGGGAAATGAGAAATATGAGCAATAATTCAGGCATATTCTACAACCTAGCACCTGCAAACCTTCCATATAATGGCAGTAGCTGATAGGTGGTGTTTAGTTTGCAAGACTTGAAACCTCTTGGTACTAGCCAGCATCTCTAACACCAATTTCCAGGAAAACTGTACTTTGAAGAATGGCATTTTTATTATGATTTCCTTCAGTACTTCTAATTTTCTGTAGATGTGGTAAATTTATTATTCAAGCTTTTTCTAGGAAAAAAGAAGTAGTTTATGCCTGCTGCAATCTTATGGTGTCTGTACTTAATTTCTAATTAAAGTGTTAGTATCTTCAAAATGAAAATTTTTAAAGGACAGTGAAGGTATCCTGTATGTTGTTTTTCACTGCCAAGAATTAAGTACTAAGCCAACAGTGTCAGTTGCAACCGTGCAATCTCTTGTTTATGTATTAGATGTGATAATTAAATCTGAGTCTTCTCCTTTGTTTATACCTATTCTGCTTCAGTGCTTATAACGTGTTTTTATAATATCAGAGCTCTTTCAGAACCAGAAAGGAATCAAGTAGAATAGTATAGACTTAATTGCACTTCCCATCCTTACATCAGTCAGAAAAAAACCACATCTGAAAATCCAGTCATATGTTGAAATGGGTGCTGTGTTCATATTGAAATAAAGTTATTCACTTGAGAGCCAACTAGCTGATAGATGGATTCTTACTGTTAAGAACAGTAAGAAAGTTAAGAATTTAAGGAGGGAGCTTAGGCTGTAATGAACTTCATTCTTATTGCAGTAGTGGTACGGGGATTTAGTAGTCATATTCTTTCAGAGAGGACAGAGAATCTAATCTTTTAGATTCTAGAGAATTTAATCTTTTCAGGCCATTCCAGAAATTGAATATTGCTTAGAAGACTTTCTTTGAGCTTGATACAGCCAGTAGCAAAAGATGGAAAAGCATTTATTTGTTCTTACAAGAGATGAAAGAGTTTCCTTTCCCTTCTAGCCTAAGGAAGTGGAGTCAGACTAAGCTAGTCCAACTGAAGAAATACAAAGAGCCTAAGACAAGCCTCCTTCAGCTTAAGTAGAAGTTGAGTTCTGTGGAGACAGTAAGATAGAACTCTGATTATTTATGTCTAGGTTATGATGCTCAGAAAGAATCTGATATTGAGACAGCCAAGAAAAGCCTTGTTCTTTTTTTCCTCCTGTACACAGATCTGGAAGAAAGCATTAGCACATATGAATGTAAATATAGCTAACTCTCAAGTACTGGGAAGAACAAGTTAACACCATATGCTTACCTCCCTTTGCCCTTTGTTGTGTCCCTGGTATACTAGCTCTTACATACAGACTGACAAGTCTGAAAATGTATGGATTTGTTTGCCACCTTTTTTTGCATTGTTTGGGTTTGTAGTCAGTCCAGGCTTCTCGCTGCACAAGACATCTGGTTTTTCTTAAATCAAGAATGATTTCCTCAGTCAGGTTAGGGCCTAGAATTTAAGACCCCTATCATTGTAAACCTTAAAAAATCTTAGATTTGGGAACATCAATAGAATTAGTTATGGGGTTTTTCACCTTTTATTTATCCTTGTATTATAGTCCTTATCCTACCTTGAATGTACACACACATATGTCTATGCACACAAGATATAAAAATATTTAAAATACCACTGCTTTGGCACCATTGGAGGATAGTTCTTGGTTTTCTTCCTACCTAATTTTTACATGCAGGTAATGGTCTGGTGCATGTAGGTGAGAATTGCATGCTCTTTAGTGCTCACTGACCTGGGATCTGCCACTGAGAATGGGTAAGCCTAGTACTAGCTTAGTACACATGTGCTGAAGGTTTTGACACCTGAGAGACTTCTTGAAGGCAGTATATTTGTTTCAGTGGTCAGGAGTTAGTGCTTGTAATACCCAAAGAAACAGAAGTATGTAAAACATATCAATAAAGTACTTTTGTGTGGGTAAGGCTGAGTTATGAAATGGACATGCCTTCTTCCATCCTCCCCCGTCTTTTGCTTTCTTCTAGTCTATTTTATAAAAACAGTGGGAATGGAGGATAAAAACGGATGACTGAGGAGCCAGGAATTCAGGCAGGTGCATAACTACTCCCCACAACTTCATCCCTTCTAATCATATCTCTGTGTGTGTAGTCAGCCTTACCCACCAGCCCACGGGCTCTGCCCAGATGACAACTAACCAATGTCATCCAACATGCTGGGAACCCTTAACCACACCCAGTTCTGCAAAATTCCACCAAGCCCAAGAGACTGGAAAAAAATATTTGGGACTCTGAAGGCAGGTTTCTATTTACATATGAAAGAATGTTTTAATTGCATATGCACACAGCTTTGTTCTTATTTTTCATTTTATCACCATTTGCCTTCCAATTAAGGCAGAAAGAAATGAAGATATTTTTAGTTACATATTTTAGCTTTGTGCTAAGAATGAGTCTTTCAGTCAGTCACTGAGGTCTGTACTCTTGGAAGATTGGAAATCCAGCCTTTTCTTACAGGTGTGGGACAGAGATACATCTGCAGTCCTAAACAGGTTTTGTAGTAAATTTCCTTATGCCAAATTGGAGATTATAATCAGCAGTTTTAATCAATTATGTAAAAATCAGTTATTTTTACAACCATATATTTGCAATCTAGAGTAGCATGCTTAAGCAAGAACAGGGTAATGTATTCAGCAACAAAAATGATAGGTATATGCCTTTGTTTAAATAAAATAATGGCCAGTCTTCGCGAACGAAGATTTTGGGAAAGGTCTTTTACCTTTCCAGCCTGCGCAATGGATTTTTTAGGTGAGACACAGCCTGCGCTGAACTGAGCCCACCCTTTAATCCTAAGGTTCATCTGCCGGGGCCAAGCAAGCTTGGACAATGGCAGTGAGGTCCTCAGGACGTAGGTTTGTTTAGAGTGACCTTCTCATAGATGGATGGCCTCACAGGGCTAACGGGCTCCATCTGCCCGGGGGACTGGGATTCGAACCTGGGTTGCAGCGGTGAGAGTCCCGCATGCTAACCACTAGGCCACCAGTACAAAATAGATTAACATAGGGGGCAGAGAAAACATTTTTTTGCTGTTCTCAGCAGCTACATTTGGAAGATACTGAGCATTGTCCTTTTCTATTGACTGCAAAGCATTTATTTAACAGGATACTTTATGTTAGTAAAAGGTCTTAGCCTCCAAAATAATTATTAAAATATTCTAATAAAACTTGGAATCATATTTTTAGAAAAGCCAGCTCAAAAATATTCATAACAGAAGAAGAAATGTATTTTTACTGGAAATCATTGGCAAGAATAAACTTAAATTTGGCAGCCAGCCAGTTCCAAAATTTAAAGCTGATTCTTAATCGTCTCTGTTAGTAGTTCAGGATGGCCTCTGAAGGAACTGTAGTTATTAATGCCTGCCTGCAGTGTTTTACTTTCATCCACACAAATAGATCTTGGTCTGTATGGTGGATCTTGAACATGTCATTGCCATTTTAAGGAAGGGAGGGAGCCTGTGAAGAAGAGAAAAGAGAGAACGAGAAGAGAGAAAAAGAGTTAATCCTTTTGTCGAATTTAGAGTGCATCTGTTCTGCAGGCAGCAGTGTGGTACAGAGCTGTTAACTTCAGCTTCTGTGAGCAGCTCCACCACACGCCGATGTACCTGGCTGGGGACGCTGTATTAATTCACCTTGACAGAGCTTTGCTGATGTGCTTCTTTCCTATCTTCTGTAGGTACACTGTGTCAAAGGACACAATGAACACAGCCATTGGGGGAGCCCATGTTTGCTGTGATAAAAGATGCACCAGAGAGTAGGTGTATGTTAAGAATATCAGGTTCTCATGTTTTGTGGCAGTCAGTAGGGAGTGTCTTGTGTTACTCAACAGTTAATTACGGTTGCTATCACCTCCTACACTGTTCTCTAACACCACAGGAAATCAGCTGATGATGATTCTCATGCTAGTAAAGATCAAAAAAAAATTTTGAGACTTTATAAAATAATAGATTTTGCCCATCTCTAGTTCTTCCAGGTGGCGTATATGGCCCCAAAGAATATAGTTTTCTACCTGAACCATGCACTATGGCCTATCAGAGTTGAACCTAAGTTAAGTATCCAAATGGTCTGAGCTGTTCTGTAGTTTTACACTGTCACTAGTACAACAGGAGCCTTGGACTGAGCAGTTCTACACATCTCCTGTGGGAAATGGTCATATTTGGCATGTGCTTGGAATGTATTGCACTTCTCAGGCTAGTGCATAAACAGTTTCCCAAGGAAAAAAAATATCTAGAGTTGCATGGAACTTTGCCATCTGAACACTATTCATCATTGTTTATAAAGAAAGTTTCTAGAACACTTAATTGTTTTGCAGACAGCTAATTTACCTGAGGGCCTAAATGAATGTTTGAAACAACTGCTTCATCCTGTTCTGCCACTCTGGATAACTATTGAAGTTTAGGTTGACTAATGAAGTATATCAAAGTAATTTAAATAACACTCAGCAATGGGCTACTATATTAGATGTGGATACCTGTGAGAAATGCAGAACTCCGTGGTATAAGAATTATATTTCTGCTTAGCAGAATTCCTGTTTTGGACTACAGGTTTCAATACCTTAGGAGGCTTGCTTTGTGTGCCCTAAATAGGTATAAGGTCATACTGGTACATCTCATATCAGTAAGGAAGTTTATTATATATTCTAGTGGCCTTGAAAACTGTGCTGGCAAAGCTTTTTCCCTGCCAGAAAGAGGAAAAATTATGCAAGTCAAAGGGTAGTAGTTCACAAGACTGCTCAAGCACTAAGCTTGACAGGAATAGGAAGAATAAGAGAGTTGTGACTTAATCCCAGCCAGCAAGTAAGCACCACACCACTGCTTGCTCAGTCCCTCTCCCCACTGGCAGATGAAGGGGATAAGACAATAGAAGGGTAAAAGTGAGAAAACTCCTGGGTTGAGGTAAGAATGGTTTAATAATTTAAATAAAATATAATTTTAAGTTGTAATGAAAAGGAAAAAGAAAAAACAGCACACACCAAAAACCCCAAAAAACCCACCAACCAAAAACCTATCAAACCACAAAGAGGTAGAAAAAAAAACCCAAGAAAGATAATTGCTGCAAATAAAAACAATTGCTTACCTCCACCTGACCAATGTTCCCCCTTCCTCCCCCTCACTTTCCCTCTACCTTTATTGTTGAGCGCAATGCTTATATGAAAGGGAATTATCCCTGTGGTCACTTGGAGTCAGCTGTCCCCACTGTGTCCCCTCCCAACTCCTTGTGCCCCCCAGACTCCTCGCTGGTGGGATGGGGCAAGAAGCAGAAAAGGCCCTGACCCTGTGTAAGCACTGCTCAGCAACAGCTAAAACATCCCTGTATTATCAACCCTCTTTCCAGTGCAAATCCAAAACATAGCTCCATGCAAGCTGCTATGGAGAAAACAAACTCTACCCCAGGCAGAACCAGCACACAGAGGAAGGAAACAAAGGAGCCATTCCAGTTTACAGGTGGAAAAGTAGACCCCTGCTTGTGCCACAAGACACACAGGTGCAAATTCAGCAATCCTCCACGGTACACTGGTGTGTCACCAAGGACAGTGCTCACTTCAATAGTGCTGTGATCTTCCAAACACGGAAGTGAAAGTCCTGCTCCATGTGGCCCAGGGCATGGGAGCTGTGAAAGCAGTGCCTTTCACACTGCTCCATCTCCCGTCTGTCTCTGTTACTTTACCTAGGGTGAATTAAATACAGGTCCTTCGTGGTCCCCAGCTCCTGCCTCCTCTCCCTGTCTCCCCAGCATGCTGTTCATAGTCTTTACTGTTAATTTGCATCTCCTTTCTCTGCTTCACACAGCCATGCCCACACAGCTCCAAGCCAGGACTTAATCTTGGCCTGTCTCCATACCAAAGTCCTCAACCCTTTACTCATCCAATATTTTTCATCAAGCTCTTCTTAAAATTGGTAGTTCTGTTTGCTTTTGAAATATCACCCAACCTCTCTGGGCAGTCCTTGAACCTGTCCTCCCCTTTCTTCTCCATTTCCATTTGGGTACGTGCTTGCGTGCATATGGTGGTTTGCTAGTTCAAATAGTCTTTGAGCACAAGAACATGAGAGCTTTGATCTGAAAGTCATTTGACTGTGTTTGAACAGAAATGTACCCACAGAGTAAGGAAAATGGGAGAGAGGTTTCATTAGCTTTTTCATAACCCTATGTCAACCAATACATGCAGTTTCTGGGATAACATTGGCTGCTTGTTAACTTGCTTGGACCTAGTGCAGTATTTTTCTATGGAGTAACAGCTCATTAGTTCCCACACTTGGAGCATTTATTCATTAAAGTCAGTAGAAAAGTGTTATCTGGAACACCTGGCATTTAAATATTATTTTCATTTTATAATTAATCTATGTTCATTATTTTCCCCAGTCAACTGCAGCTTCTTGAAATCTTACAGTCATTAACAAAAGTGATTACATAAATGTTCAAGGTCTGGTTTATCTAAAGAGACTTATTTAAATGAAAGTATAACTTAAGTATTACAGAAATCTTTGAAAATCATCCGCACTACTACTAATTGCTTTATTAAAGTATTTATCAGTTTTATAGTTTTCTGCAATATAAACCAGCTGCCAGCTTTGTTGTTTATTCTCATTGGTAGATGCTACTTCTCCATGATCTTTCTTTACCCAAATTAACATTTCTGCCTTTCACCCCATCACTTCTTAAGTGTCATTTCGTTAGTCCAAACTGAATTAATTTCTCTTAAAATATTCTCACTGCCTTGTCTCCTGTCACCATGTCTAAGATGGAAGTTTCCATGGTTCAGAGCTGCAAGCTTTGCTCCTTGCAGAGTTGGGATTTTACCACTTCATGTTTCCACATTGTGCTTTTAGCCACAGGCCATTGTCAACCAGGAAAATGGACAACTAACCTTAGCTGACAAACATTAGACCTTGCTTCTTTTACATGATCACATCATCCACTCCCCTTCCTTTCTGCTGTCCTAAAGCTTTAACTCCTTCATTGTATCATGTCTCATACCACTCAATACTATTAACAGGTATATTAAACATATGAGTGATTTAATATCTGACATTAGCAGAAACACAAAACAGCATTTTATTGCATCCATAGATGTACTATAAATTATTACAAGATAATTAGCCAAGAAATACAGGGAATGTGTAAGTAACATGGCATCACAGTGCCTTGACAGAGACACTTGACTTTGTTAAAAGCTATTGGCAAAAATGCTTTGAGGAAAATAACAGTTCTCTCAAACCTTATAAAATCTGAGCTCATGCTGCACAAAGCAGAGAAAAGTTCTTTGATTAGATTCTGCAGAAATCTACAAGTAGGTAGATGTTCTGTATTATTCCAAATCCACCAAATGTTATCGCATTCAGAGCTGTCACCTATTCAAGAAGACAAAGGTGTTACCAGAGATGACAAAATCAGAGACAGTCAGCCCTGTTTATGTCTCCACCATCTCTGCCTGCCTAGGCTACCCCACAGCAGCCACCAGTGTCTGCAGTTTTTGAACCCCTCGCTGTTAATTTAAAGACAGGCCACTCAGGTACAGGGATGTCCTTGGCAATTGGGTGGTAGAGTTCAAAATTACTAAAATTTACTTTGCCTCACCTTTCCTCAGGTGGCAAGAAAGTGAGCTCTGGTGCAGTACTGGGTTGCTTCTTTACTCTCCATGCATGAAAATCCTCCTCCGTCTTGGTAAAATCTAAAACTAATCCAGTGTAATGGAAGGAGTTTATAGGGAAACTCTCCCACTTCGCTCTGGTTATTTCATTCCTTTTTCTCTGCCTCATCTATCTCTCTCCTTAAACTATTCTCTTCCTCCCCACCTTTCTTTGCAGCCTGTTTGGAAAAATAAAGGTTTTTTTCTGCAGAAACTCTAATCTAAAAACCTTTTAACTAGTAAAGATTAACCATCTGCGAAAAAGCACACACTTCCCTGACACTTGACTCCAGCCTGGCAAATTGAGAAACTCAGCTATCATAATGATTCAATAGCATGTTCACATTTATTGGGTTGATATGAAGGCACAAAAGCAGGCTAATGTCATGCCACATAATGTGGGGAGCCACAAATGCCTCTCACTGCCAGTGCAAGAACCTGTCTTTCAGTGGCACAATTTGTTGGACATTTTGATTTTGATGAAGGTTTCTAGTAAGTTTTCTGAGAGTGACTTGTGCACTTTCAGAGTGGAAGAGAGGAGCTTGCATGCATGCCTTTGTACAGAGGAAAAGGGATGAATGCAGGAAATCAGGCTCAGGTAAGGGACATAAAAGAAAAAGGGGTTTTTAGAAAGGGTGATTGCAGTTGGTTAACCCTGGCTGGATGCCAGTTGCCCACCAAAGCTGCTGGACAGAGGAGAGAAAATAGAAGACTCGTGAATTGAAATAAGGACTGGAAGAGATTACATTGATTACAAAACAGATTGGGCTTGGGGATATTAATTGAATTTATTACCAATAAAATCAGAGCAGGATAATGAGAAGACAAATCTTAAAAACACCTTCCCTGCATCTCTCCCTTTTTCCCAGGCTCTGCCTCCTCCCCCCAGGTGGTGCAGGGAGACAGGGAATGGGGGTTACAGTCAGTTCCTCACAGATTGTTTCTACTGCTGCTCAGAGAAAGGAGTCCTTTCCCTGCTCCAGTGTGGGGTCCCTGGTGACAGTTCTCCATGAACTTCTCCAGCATGAGTCCTTTCCATAGACTATAGTTCTTCACAAACTGCTCCAACAGGGTCCCTTTCCACAGGGTACAGTCCTTCAAGAACAGACGGCTCCAGCATGGGCTTCCCACAGGTTCACAGCCCTCTTTCAGGCACCCACCTGCTCCGGCATGAGTCTCCTTCCTGAGCTGCAGATGGATCTCTGCATACCTGTGGACCTCCATAGGCTGTAGGGGCACAGCTACCTCACCATGGTCTGCACCACAGGCTACAGGGGAACCTCAGCTCCGGCTCCCTGGAGCACGTCCTCCCTCTCCTCCTTCACTGATCTTGATGTCTGCAGAGCTGTTCCTCTCACATGTTCTCACTGCTCTCTGAATGCAATTACATCTGCACAATATCTTTTTTTTACCCTCTTCAATATATTATCACAGAGGTGCTACTGTCATCACTGATGGGCTTGGCATTAGCCAGCGGCAGGTCCATCCTGGAGCCAGTTGTCATTGGCTCTGTCAGATATCCGGGGAGCTTCCAGCAGCTTCTAACAGAAGCCACTCCTGTAGACCCTCACTCCTGCTACCAAAACTCGACCATTCAAAACCAATACAATGACATACTTTGCAGCTGAAAAAGCAAAGCTCTGAAATTATTATTTTAGATCACACAATATTGCTTCAGACAAGGAAACTCAATGCCCTGGCACTGATAGGAGTTTTCCAAAAAGTATCTACACATGTTGAATTTGGACCAAACATGGTCCAAATGTTCACGACTTTACAATGTTACCTGGATTTACCGGGATTAACAGGTATTTTGACCTTTCGTGTATACAAGGTTATGAAATGCAGTTTCCAATGTCAGTGAGAAGTTTCCTACATGGCATTTTGCTTAGTCTCTTTTTAGTGATATTGAAATATTTATTTATATCTCATCATAAAATGATGGTAGAAACTATTTAACCATTTAAATAGAATTAAACTAGACTGAAATTTCTCGGTTTTTTAGGCATTTCAGTGAAATTTCAAGTAGCTATTCAATTTCTAACATAAAAAGAAGTAATTACTTTTATTGTATATTAATTTGTGATCTGGAAGCATGTGGATCTTCGAGCAGGAACAAAGACCAAACATCCTAGGACAAGAACTAACCCAACTGACAACCAAAAAGAGAGTGGGAGAAAGGGAATGATGTTGATATTTCTAATTTATTTTTTTTTAATTTATGTTGTGGTTGTTGTTACATTAATTCAGAGTAGGTAGGATGATTTCTTTCAGTATTCTCTGTGATTTGCAGAATCTTGTACCAGAGGATTAGAGGGCATGTCCTGACAAAGCACTAATTCCTGTATGGCTTCACATATGAAAGTATTGCCACCAGAAAAAACAAAGGTGCTTGGAGGTAATTTCTTTTCCTCGTCTTCAGTACATGACAAAGAGACAAGCTGCCTTAAAAATGGAAAGAGAGAATAGTAAGCAAGAGTAAGTAATGTAGCCTTTTTTTTGGTTACAATTACATTATATCTACTGAGAGACATTTCAGCTGCATTCAAGAATGTCTCTGAAAACCTTGACCTATGTTTAAAATTTCCATTTTGATCTCTTACTACGTCTCTAAATAGAAAAGTAAGCATGATAAATATAATAATGGTTTACCTCAGCCATGATAAGTCTCTTATAAAACAATATTTGTCAGGAAGGGAAAAGAGTAGGGAGAAAGCTGCAGAATATTCTTTAGAAATACTTGAGAAGCCATGTCAGAATCACCGAAAAAGACCAGTAGCATCAGTTTTTAGATTTCTCCTATTCAGTGGTTAAGATTTTAAGAGAAATTTTTGACTTCTAGAAATACATAATTTTTCCTATACTCTTTCTAGACATCATAATTTTATGTGTTTGTGGGTGTCACATGCACCAAGAAAACAGTACCTCAGGTGCTGAATTGGTCTATGAATGTATGTCTTGCAAACTTCCCTGAAGATTTAGCTCTCAAAATTTGTCCATATGTCCATAATATACATCAGACTATGTATTATGTATTATTCCATAATAACAGGCCGTAGACTGATGCAGAGGTAACAACTAATTCAACGGCAATAATCAAGCAAGTGCAGCTTTTTTTTTGGAAATGCTGAGATTTTAAAATAAGATTCAGTGTGCTGTATTAATCTTAGCCAATCTCTGTTTGAACTGTTCTTGCTGCTTATTGCTTTGCCTGTTGCTACTCTACAGTGAGTGTAAAGGCATGTCAAAATGGGTGGCGATATGAAAACAAGCACCCTTAAGAGGACTTTTACAGAAGAAACTCATTACTGTGAAGGGGCTGAGGAACTGGAACAGGTTGCCCAGAGAAATTGTGGAAGCCACCTCCCTGGAAGTGTTCAAGGCCAGGTTGGATGGAGCTTTAATCAACCTGGTCTAGTGAAAGGGGCCCCATGGCAGGGGGTTGGAACTAGATGATCTTTAAGGTCCCTCCCAACCCAAACCAATCTATGATTTTTTTCTGAGCTCCCACCTACACCTCGGAGTGAAATAATGCTCTTCCATCTGATATGAAGCAACATTTCCATTTCCACATTTTACTCTAGATTTATTTAAACTCTCAGTCTGAACACTAAACAAGGAGTTGGAGGAGAGACAGAAATACAGCACCACTCTGAAGAGCACTGTAAGACATAAGGTTGCCCCATGCAGTTGCCCAGTTGCAGCTGCGGAAGATGACAGAAGTCCACCTGGGAAAAGGTCCTCAACATGAATATAGGCCTGGGATATACCCTGTAGCAAAGACGTGCCCTGTTGCATTTAAAGTCTCTTGCTGACAAGTCTAATTTCTCAGCTAGAATAGACAGACAGTAATCTTTTATTGGTTCACTGAGTTCAGACTATATGTTTCACTAGTTTGTTTGGTGTGTTTTTCCCCATATTCCTTCAGTACAGGCCTTAGACTCCTTCAGAGAACACATCAGGTTTCCCAACAGATTCTCCAAGACAGAATGACTTTTTCCAGTCATGTTACTATTCATATATTTAAGCTTGGCCTCGAGCCTCACTGAAATAACTCTGCTGCCCTCCTTTAGAAAGATAAAAAAGACATCTTTATGTGCAAAACTCATTGTTCTGAACTGTTGCAAGTGTTGTTTATGGCGAGTGGAATGGAATAAAAGATTTTGAAGCACTTTGTAAAAAAATCAGATGACTTAACATATCTCTGTAAGCATTTCACATCTGTATCAGCAGTAGTGCTGCTTGCTGGTACTGTCTGCTTGAAAGATACTACCATGGCTGCCTGAAAGATCAAGGATAATGTGGCAAAGCAAATGAATCTGTATCGGCCTGCAAAGGGGTGTGCAGGGTTTTTTTCCAGGAGGCACTAACAAAGCCAGGCCAGTAAAATCCCCAAAGGAAGGTGGTGCCCAGACAAATAACAGCCCAAGCAACTGTTCGATAATCTCATGGGGTTGACTCCTCTCCTGTCACCTCTCCTCCTGCCATGGTGCTAATTAAGTACAGCTCAGCTCTGTCAGGCTAGGCAAACTGAAGAGTGTTTACTCAGCCCTTGAGGAAGGCTTTAGTTCCTTGCTCTGAGTTTGCTGTTGCTATGGTTACAGACACTCAAACTGGTAAGAATAAAAGGAGTTCAGGTATGTTTTTCTGAATTCCTGTGATAGTAAAATGTAAATGTGTATCCTCTAGAAGGAGAACTTTAATCACAATAGGAAGGCTTGTGTTGATTTGCTGGGGCATTGTGGTGGCTCAGTTTTTTCCTGTGAAAATGTCAGGTTTGATTGTAAAGGCTAAAGAAAAGAGGGATACAACAAGAAATGCTTTGAATAAAAGTTTGTGTTATGAACACTGTCTGTCTTCTTCCTCATGGAGGCAAAGCTAGTGAGGTGTGTGCATGTCTGTGCTGGTTGGTCAGAATTGTGTAGGCAGGATCAAAAATTTTTGTTTGGAGAGAACTAGAAATAGTTTCATGTAAGTCAATGTTGAGCACATCTGAGGTATTTGAGCATGTGATTTTATTTTCACTTTGTTTTGTTGAAGTCTTAAAACTCTGTGCTACCCTTGGAGAGTGTATAAAAGGTACCAAAGAGAGAAAGAAGATGCAAGAAAGGAGTATATTCTTGATGCCTATTTCCATGGCATGAACTTATTGCCCAAGAGGAAGGGGAAGACCATGGGTCTGGTTTCTGCAAGGATAGTATTGCTATGAGAAATTGTTTCTTACTGTATTCCAAAAGTTTCGTTGTACTCATTTGCCCTATTTGCTGTTTTTCCTGCCAGTTTTAGCTTGTTTTTGTAGGGAATGAAAGACTGCAACTTGTACTAGGAAAAAATATCTTTAAGATGCTGCAGGTTGGTCCTTGTAAGATCTTACCATGCATCTGGTTGACTTAACTGTTCTGATCAGTGTCTACCTCACTCCAAAGAGAAGCATAAATGCCCTTTCTACGGAGGGTGGCATATGGTGCTCTCTCATTTTCCAGATTAAAACAAATCTATAACTTCTCCAGTATTTTCATGACTGCCACTGCTGCTTTGCAACACACCTGTGCCATCTGAACATGCACTGCAGGATGGTGAGTGAGATGGGCTTTTGTGACTCTAATAGGTTGCGGATGTAACTGCAGACCTGCACAGTGCATCCTTTCATAAAGGAAAGCCATTGAGTGTCCATATGTATAGATGTAGAAGCATCATAAGTGAAGATCTCCTTCATACCTTTTGCAAATATTTCTAGAAAAACAAATACATGAGTGAAGAATTTTGTTCTTCTTTGTCTGGGAGCATTTTTAATTTTCTTTTGGGTTTGTTTGCTTTTATTTTGTCATTTGTTCTTTTTCCTTAATTTCAAAATCCTATTTTAAAATACCTGATCTGTGGTAGTATTATATGTGTGGGAGGCCACAGAATTGTTCATGGCTAGGCTTTGTGAATGAAGATTTGGGAAGGGCTCTACCCACGTTTGTTACAAGCGCGTTGGTGGCTAAAAAGGCCAATACGAGATAGGCATGTCCGGTTGCAAAAGGCACAGCAGAAAGACTCCTTAGCTGGTATATTCTGCAAGGCTCGATTCTTTCTGCATTGCCTTTTCTCCTCAAGGGTGATCCTGCGTGCTTTCTCAAAAGCATCAGCAGTGTTATAGATGGTGTGTTTCCAGGCCTCCCGATTGGAGGCCAGAGTAGACCAGTTATGGTGGTCAATGTGGCCAAGGCTGAGATGTTGTTTCAGGGAGTCCTTGTATCTTTTCTTCGGGGCTCCTCTCTTGTGGCAGCCGGTGGCAAGTTCACCATAAAGCAGGATCTTAGGGAGGTGGTGGTCCTTCATCCTGGAGATGTGCCCTGCCCAACGCAGCTGTGTTCTCAAAGGCCACAGAATTGTAACTGGCTATGAAATGTAATACAGATTTCTGTTTGTTTGATTAGTAATTGGCTTATGGGATTTCTTTTTCAGGAATTGTTGTCTCACAGGCATATTGACAATGAAGAGTCTCAGTTTCAAAACCATCCTGTTTACATGTGTCAGCTAGCTGTGACAACACAGTACAAGCTACTAAGACTCCTCTATCATGCCACACAATTCAAAATTTGCTGAAATTCCCAACCTATTCTTAGCATCTTATCTAAAAATTAATCTAAATTACCAAGTTCTTACACTTTATTGGTTGGTTGCTTCTAAATTTATTGGAGCTCTTACTAAGAAAGAGGCAGTACTTTAATCCATTTGAAATATATCTTGCCTATGGCTCCTTTTCTGAGTATCTTGAACAGCATGTCTGCCACACAGCTGTTTTTCTGTGGTTTGCCTTTCCTTGAGCATGAGTAGGTATCTTCAGTTTCAAAGCTACTTGTCTGAAATCAGGTGGAAACTCCAACCAGGCATAACAGAAATGAAGTTGAATACCTCTTTGTCTTGATTATCCATTTCTTTGCTTTTATTTTCCTGCTTTTCTTCTGAATCCCATCTGCAGTACGTTGTATAAAAATAGATAAATAAATAAGTGGAAATCCATTACAGGCTTAGGTTTCCACAATGTATTGTTAATCACATGTAATGCAATCAAGAAGCAATTTTAGAAAGTAACTTCTTGGTATGATTTTACTGTAATTTTGCATTCTTTGAGTGCTGTCATATCTGTCAGGGCAGAATGGACTGTGGATTTGTTATAACTAATGGTAAAATTCCCTCTTCTCTTTTTTTGATTTTGTTCATATCTCAGAGATTGGCAGAGAAAGGGAAGAGGTGTTGTTTTGCTGTTAGCAAGATTCTGCAATTTAGTAGCCTTCATAGGAGTCCTTATGGATGTTGGCATAAGAAATATGAGAAGAGACAGGAGAAAAAAAGTAGCTGGTTGACTTTTGGACAAGGTGAGCATTCTATAGCTTTCTCAGAAGTTTTGTAGATGTCTGTTTCTCACAGTGATACTCAGTTTCCTGATAAGTTATTTTCTGAGCCTTAGTGGTCTGAATATGAAACAAATGAAACAATTCAAGGGCTCAGATTTGAATATCTCTTCTCATTCTTTAACCCAAGCGTAACATCCTTATAATGCATTCTCACAGCAAAATGTCTGGAATCTGGCAAAATTAGTTTTTGCATGGGCACTGAACATAGCAGAGTGAACTCTTTGACAGGCATCCATGTCCCTTCTGTTCATGGGAACATGGCAGCCCATGAGCTCACAGAGTGTAGTTTTTCACTACAGAGTAAATAGGAAAATTATGTGAGCGATACAGCTATTTATACATTTCTGTGTCATCACATGCTGCTTGGATAAAGAGTCTGTTCCTTTTGTGTTCAAAGTGCAAATCAGTAGCTACTCAACTCTATACCTAAGATCTTACTCCTACCCTTGCAGATGTTGTGCAGCACATGGAATGTGGTAATGACACAGACAACTAAGACTTTACTAGCACCAAGGAGTTTCTATAGGCTATGCTGGATTGTCTTTGTTTGCCTCATTAACTCACCTGTTTCTACAAGCACGAAACAGACTTTAAATCAAGGAAAAATCCTCATTGATTATTCTGATTCGGAGGTGGTGTAGTATGTACTAGCAGCTTATTGTTATTGATCTTTCTAGAGCTCTCTGTCCTTCTAGTGTATTGCACCATGGCGTGCACCTGCCACCTTGGCCAACTAAAGCCTCTCCAGCACAGCGCAGATATTCTGCGAAGTTAGCATTCACTTTTTTATTGACTTTTAGTTTTTTAATGACACATGTTAGAATCCTTTTGGAGTCATGGAACACTCTTCTTTAAAAGAAACTGATTTTTTGAGACATGTTTATGCATCCAGCTCATGGATTAGGCTGTGATTATGACATACTGTTGTGGCTCAGCTACAACAAACAGACCTCACAAACCCTCTAGCATCCTGAAAAGATGGCTACCTCTTTTAGCTTTGCCTGTGTGCACTCCTGCAGAATAAGACATTTGTTCCCATCACTAACAGTAACATATACAGCTAAAATTTGACTTATGAAAGATTTAGCTAGAAATTTTGTATAACAAAACAGTTGGTAGATAGCATCTGAATTAGAGTTCTCAGCTTTGAAAAGCTGTAAGATGTGGGCTCCACAGCAGCCACTGTCTGGCTCTTTTTTTCATATATTGTTTTCAGATATGGGACAGACTAAAATGAAAAGTCTGGTGATGCAAGATTACGGTTTTTGGGAATAAGATGGCCAGGTGTGCTGGCTTTGGTTTTCTCGTAAGTCTTCTTTGGCTGACTGCAATGCACTATTTGCACATTATTTAATTCTCCTTCCTGTTATAGACTGAGTTGCAATCAGCCTACATTCAAGCAATACGCTCCAAAGAGGTGTGTCACTACCAGTTTTTATTTGAGAACCACACTGTGTTTATAATAAAGTGTATTATATCATGTGTGTGTCTACACATTCTAAATTTATTTGTAAATACAGTATATTGTGCATATCTATGTACTATATGCATTATACAGAAACTTTTAAATATATACATACATAATAGAAAGTATATATTTATCACATATGTATATCATATATATATATATGACACCATGACACTCTGTTAAACATCCCCTTTAATGACATTTTTCATATACTTCAGATTATTGCTTCTACTTTTGCAATAGACATTTTTCACTCTACTTTTGGGATAGCTTCTTCCTTCACTCCTGCCTAGAACCAGTCTCAGATGCATAACAGTAAAACAATTGTTTTATGGACCGAATGGTTTTAATGGTTAATTGAGATAGGTGAGTTTATATGGAAAGTTCCCTATCTGAAAAGCTTTGTCATATTTCCAAGAATTTATCAATTTCACTATTGTTCAAATGGCAAAACTGGAACTTAACATGCAGGTAAATGGGTAGCTATTGAAACAGGCTGACTTGACAATACTGCAGTAGTTTGTGATGGGCTTGTTGTGTCCAGAAGCCATGCAAAACCAGCAGTGACTACTCACTTCTGTACAGTTACCTGCAGTATATGTCCATAGAGGGAGGGAGAAACCTCTTTGCAAAACTCAGCTCATCTGTAAAGAGATGAGCAGGACTGAGTCATCCTCTCACCTCTCACAGCAAAACTGATGATACATGTCTTAGGAGGAATTCATCTGCCATGTGGAAACTGTTTCTGGAAGGTCACTGCCAGCATTACACAAGGGCCCATGCCTGTTTTTCTGGAACAGACCCAGGCAGGGAAATGAGCAGAATGCTTCAGCTACACAAAAGGCTCTGTTCTGGCTCAGAGGACTAGGCAGAAAAAGCAAATTTTTGTGCAGTAAACAGTAAGCCAAGTCTGAAAGTAACTCCAACTGGAAAATGAGAAAGGGCATAGAGGTCCCTTTTGTCACCAGTCCAGCTGCCAAACACAGCAGCCCTCTGTGCTATGGCAGCTATGGGAGACAGGCCACTTGCAGCAGAACCTGTCTGGGACAGGTTTGGCAGTTGTCATGATCAGTACTGGTGCACAGGCAAACTGGATGTTCTCCAGAAAAGCAAAGCTTGCAAACAAGATTTGGGTTACACTTGCATCTCCTCAAGATTTGTGTGCAGATATCTGTTGGTGTTCTTGGGATGATTACCTTGTACTGTGTCAGCAAAAGCACCCAACACTTTTGCTGGACTAGGGAGTGGCTCCTGCAATTCTCCTGCCAATAAGCCATTCGAGGCTTCAAATACAGTCCTAGAGAAGAGTACGTATCTCTAAAAGACTCAAAGCATATGAGCTACCTGGATTCCAATAAGGCCACAAAAAAGAAAAAGCATTGGTTAGCAGTATTCATGGCAAGCACAGTGCTTTGTAGACCATTAGTTAAGTATTTACCATCTTGTAAAATCCGATGAGCTGTCTTCAGTGTCTATATTCCTTTATTGCTTGCCCTGTTATTGCATGGGGAATGTAGGGAACTTTAAAGATAACTCAAATTCACAGTAAATATCATATGCAGCTTTCACATGCTAAGCACTGAAAAAACCTGTTTGCTTCTAGCTCTGTCTTTTACAATGTAAATGCCTCTGACTTGCTGTGTGCCTCTGTTTTCTTTGTGTGTAGGGCACAGCTGTCTCCTTCACGCTGCCTTTCCCCTGATGCATGTTAATCATTTACCTGCCCTGAACCAGTCAACCATTATTTCTGTTCTCTCCCAACCCTCACAGACTTGCTTGATGATTCAAATTACCTTTGCTCCTGAAGTGCATGGAAAGCAAGGACTCTTACCCTCTTTACAGACTCCAAAGAGAGAAAATCTGTTGATGCAAACGCTGTTGGCATCAAATGTGTTAGAGCTGTTAGCTTGCATCTCATTGTTATTGTTTTATTTGGTTATTTTTTGGTTTTGTTTTTTTGCCCATTAATGACAACAGTCTTGTATTTTGAAGTGTACAGGTAACCTACTTACTTTTTATTGTTATGCACCCCAGTGTCCCATTTTGTCTCAGCCAAGGCAGCCCTATCAGGCATGGCAAAATAGATTTTGCAACACGAGGAATATTAGTTGCTGGCTGAGCCACATAGCCACATCCCTGTGGATAACTTATTACTCTTAAGGCTCACAAGGACTCTGCCTGAGCAGGGATGTGCTGGTTCCTAAGGTCTGTTTGTAATTTTTCTTGGCTAATATTTTGGAAAAAATGGCTTTGAACGAAGAATTAAAAGAAAATGTTCTGTTCCAAAAGCTGAAGGGAGAAGGGACTGGTTTGATTTTTTTTTTTTTTTGTGATTTTCCCCTCCTACGTGAGACATACAGTATTGCTTAATGGTTTATCATATTTTGACATATCCCTTTTGGCCAAACTCAGTGATCTCATTAAGATGCTCTTTCAAAACTCCCAGGATTTCTTCACCTGTCATAATCCTAGCAATTCCAATAGAACCATGAAACAAATCCAAAAGGACAAGGTCCTCTTCCTAATCTCCACCCTAATCAATTGCTCAGTGATATATGGAGGTTCTGCAGATTCCCTGTTACACAGTATGTTTCTACATCCCACCATCTGTCTGTCAGCCTCTCATAATATTTCCACACTTATAACAAGCTTTCTATGCTGGTTATGCCTCTTGTAATCTCAAACTTCAGATCTTCTTGCTGTCCTCCACCTCAGACACCCCTTCTGCCCCTCCACATTGACCATGTGTTCATTTCACAGCATCAGTTCACAGTTCTTTCATCTCGTCTCTGTACATCATCAAATGAGTTTGCCTCTTTTGTTCAATTTGCCTTCATATCCTCTCCCTACTGCTTGTTTTTTGCCAATTATATTGACTTGAGCTATCCTCTCCATGCTAACCATCTCAAAAAGCTGTAATTTCTAGCCTTCTGTGGACTAAATGGAGCACCTGTTTATACACTAGGATTCCCCATCACCTTTCTTTGTGCCCCATAGTTCTCTAGATGGGAGTCACTGGAAAGTGTTACTTTCATCCTAAATATCTTCTAAGAGAGGAGTACTGCTGTCTTTTTGGGGTGGGAGTGTGCCTTAAAGCATTGAGCCAAAGCTGACCAGTTGTGCTTTGTTTTTTAAACAAGGAATTATTAAATTTTCTTGGTGTTGCCTAGAGTGACATTTAGTTGCCACCAATCCTGGAGCAGTGTCAAGAAGCCACATTGCAATTTGTACTCCTGCATGCTGGCAGAAAGCACTAGTGAGATTGAAATCTAGAGTCATCTGGAGGAACCCCTGAACACTACACCAGTGGGTATTGCAACAGGTAAAAAACCAGTTGTCTTTTCCCTAGTCATAGGATCACAGAATGGTTTAGGTTGGAAGGAACCTTGAAGACCACCTAGTTTCAATCATCCTGCCGTGGACAGGGACACCTTCCACTAAACCAGGTTGCTCAAAGCTCCATCCAACCTGGCCTTGAACACTTCCAGGGATGGGGCATCCACAACTTCTCTGGGCAACCTGTGCCAGTGCCTCACCACCCTCACAGCGGAGAATTTCTTCCTGATATCTAATCTAAACCTTCTGTCTTCTAGTTTAAAGCCATTCCCCCTTGTCGTATCACTATATGTCCTTGCTAAAAGCCCCTCTCCGTCTTTCCTGTAGCCCCCTTTAGGCACTGGAATGCGTTATAGGGTCTCCCTGAAGCCTTCTCTTCTCCAGGCTTAACAGCCACAACTTTCTCAGCCTTTACTGATAGAGGGGTGTTCCAGTCCTCCGATCATCCTCGAGGCCTTCTCTGGACTTGCTCACGAAGGTCTGCAAGTCTTAGCCCTGACACCCGGTGGCAGGAGAGGACGTTCCAGGACCCGGGGGCAGTGGCATCCCGCGGAGCAGGAGCGACACGGGCCTCCCGCCACGGGCTGCTACGTGTTGTGTCCTGGCGGGCCCGAGCTCCGTCTGACCCTTTCAGTAGGACGGCAGGGCCGGGGCCGGCGACTTGGTGCCTCCGGAGCGTACCCACCGCATGGTCGGTGTGCGAGCTGGGCGGCGGCGGTGCGGGACAGCCTGGAGGGCAGCCCGGGGCGCGAGCTGGGCGGGGCGGAGGCGGGGCGGGCAGAACGGGGGGCAGTCCGTACTGCGGTGCGGGGCGGTCCATCCCGCCCCGATCCGCGCTTTCCCGTCGCCCGCGCGGAGTTGCCGCGCAGTTGGCCCCCGGCGGTGCGGCGATAGGTGGGGTCGCCCGGCTGCCGCGTGAGTGCACCCGGTGGGAGCGGGAAGCGGGAGCGCGGGACGCCACAGGGCGGCGGGGCGCTCTCGGGAAGGGCCAGACGGGATGGGATGGGGATGGGGCTCGGGGTGCCTCCTTCCCACCTTCCTTTCAAACTCCATGATTGCGCCCGCTTTCCTCTTGCCCCTCCTGCAGATCCCCGGCTGTGCCGCGCTGAGCTTCTTCACTCCCCACCTTCATCTTCTGGCTGCACCTGCATCCCTGGTCCCTGTCCCCGTCTGCACACTCCTGTGCCTTACCTCCAGACCCTGAGACAGTGCCCTGTGGTGCATGTCCCCCAAACTCCCCTGAGTGTACCTCACACCCTGCAAGTGCCTGGCCTCCAAGCTTTCTGTCTGTGCCGTACACCCCAAGGTGTCTGTTTCCCTAAATCCCTGACTGTGTCTGGTACCCCGCGGTACTTTTCCCCCAAACTCCCGGGCTGTGCACCACACCTCATGGTTCCTGTCTCTCAAGGCCGTCTGGCTATGCCTCACACGCACTGAGCTTATATCTTCCTGTCGTGAAGAACAAGTCACACCATGGCATGTGCATGGCCTCACTTCATCACAGACTTTATTGTTGAAAAATGCCTTTTTCCTCCCGCACCCTTCGCTCTCAGAGAGGAGTGGTCCCAGGCATCAGGAAATGAAGGCTTCTTTCTCTCCAAGGGTGTAGGCTGGAGACAGCCAGGGGAGAGGTGTGGCCCATGGTGATATTAAAATGTAGGGCTGGAGGGGCAATGCCTAGCCAGGGGTTTTCTGGCAAGTCATAAGGGTGGCTGTCTGACTTGCTGCCTTCCTCCTCTTTGGAGACAGGTCACCTCTGCTGCCACGTGTGGCAGGTCCATTCTTGAGGACTGGCTGCATTGTCAGCGAGACCATGAGCTGAGGAAGCAGGTCAATGCCAGCTCATGTAGCTGATGAGGCTACATTGGACCAGTCTCTTAGACTTGTCCTTTGCAACTGTAGATGTCATGTATGTTGTTTGAGAATTGTAAGAATGTTGATACTGAATTTGTAAATATGTTTTAAGTGAGTTGAAATTTTGGTTGGGTTTTGGGCATTGCTGCTACCAAGATAGAATTGTGTGATGCTTGAAAAGGCATAGGGAAGCTGCAGACCAGCTCTTCCTCATTTCTTTGCTTTTATAGGAAAGCAAGATATGTTAATTGAAGCTGTTCAGACAAACCAGAAAACTTACAGCCACGTATGGATACTCTCTTCCTTACTTCATTCTAATTCACTTCTTCCCAGATCCATGTGTAGGTCTGTATTGCACATTGCCGTGTGGGAGAAGTTTGAACAAGTTTTTCTAGTTGTTGGGAGCAGCCTGGGAACAGCATACTGCCTGATTTATTCTGCTTCTCAACACTTTGGGTGCGTCACAGGACAAATTCAGGCTGCCTTGGAGCTACCTCAGGTAGAAGTAGAGTGGTGGTGTATCGACATGGCATTAGGCAGTGTGGACATACCCTGAAAATGCTTCACTGAGGAATGGGTGCACTTGTACTTATGTGTTTGCTTGAAGAAAGTGTACAAAGACCTGGGATTTGAAAACCTAGATAAGCATAGGCCAAAAGTGAGGCACTGGCACAGGTTGCCCAGAGAAGTTGTGGATGCCCCATCCCTCGAGATGTCCTAGGCCAGGTTGGATGGAGCTCTGAACAAGCTGGTCTTGTGGAAGGTGTCCCTACCTATGCCAGGGCGGTTGAAACTAGGTGGTCTTCAAGGTCTCTTCCAATCCAGACCATTCATTGATCTTGTGAAAGTCTTCCTAGGCAGCACCTCTGTTGCAAATGTGGGGAATAATGCAAGTTCATGGTGTTTCATTATAATGTGTAAACTATCTTTCTATTAAATAGTATTTATTTATCAGTAGAGCAAGACAGGTTATGGTACGGGAAGCAATATTCATGGAATGTGTTGGGAAAGATGCCACAGCATTAGTCAAGTAATACATGCCAAATAGGATTTAACTAATTATGAAGCTCACCAAATACCATGAAATACCTGTGAACTAATTGCATACCAGTAAAAGAATTAATCAGGTATGTTTCTATATCCTGACTTAACTTGATGGCTTCTGCTGAGTATGCTCTCCTTGCCATGCTGTGCCCTTCCTGGCTTTGTTTCCCTCTACTGGAAAACTGTTTTTTATTTTTCCCTACCTTGGACTCCTGCTCTTCTTCTTAAAGCTGCTTCTACTCAGTGCATCTGGTTTAATGCTTGTCTTATCTCTTTCTCTGGCCTGCCCCTCTCTGGTTGCTTAACACACAGATTTCTGGAGGTGTGGGGAAATGTGGAGCAAGGCAGAGGGCCAAGCAGTGCATGAGATGGGCACGGAAGGTGCGTGAGGGGTGAGGAAAGTGGGAAAGTGAGGGAAGTCACCTCTGTGCCGCGTTCAAGGGCAGGAGGTGGAAGGGAGCCAGGATCTCTTCCTGGATCTTCATCAGCTGTTTGTGAAATTGTCTTTGTCGTATTCTGGATCTAACCTGGCAGACTTCATATGGCATCTGTGCCTCAGCATGGCTGTGAGAGGTTGCTGCCCAGTAATTCTCCTAGTGAAGGCTGGTGTGAGCTCCCTGGTCTGCCTCAGCTGAAATGAGATGGTTTAGCTCCCAACTGTGGGTTACGCCAAGCTGCTTCACTCTGAAGTGGATCAAAGTTGATAGAGAGAGCTATAGTACATAGGAAAGGATAAATAGGTGGGGTGTTGTCATGTTCAGTGGCACAGTATACCTTAGAAAAATATTATAGCTCAACACTCATATTCACTTCAGGCTAATGGATGTCTGAAACTTACTTCTCAAAGCTTGGGTAGCTGGAAAGGAAGAAATACTCTTTTCTCTCACTATTCTGTCCCTCACTGCAGATCTTCACTATTCTGGTTTTCTGTCTTGAAGCTGCAGCAGGCAGGACACACAGGTGCAGTATTTTTATCAGTTTCTCATTGCCCAAGTACATATCAAGTTCAAGAACTGGCAGATTTGATTATGTTTTTCTCAGCTGCAATTTATGGATGCTCCAAACACAGTTTTGGTAGGCCTGTCCAAGTATTTAGAAGGAAGCTGGTGTGTACTTCTGCCCCTATGTGGAAAGGGATGGGAGTAAGCACGAGGAAACTAGAACAGAGGCTATTCCAACTTTAAGAGTAATTGTTTCCATAAAATAGATTTAAAAGATGCCACAAAAGCTTCAGGGTTGTCTTAGGTTTAATTTTAGGACCTTTCTGCACGTTTAAAGTTGCTTTACATGTTATTTAAAAGTTAGGTAGTTACTCTGCATTGTTGTACTGTCCTAGGGAGCAAGTCCCACATGCTTTCCCAGGGACGGACTCCATCCAGTCCCCAGGCTCAATGCTGCATCTAGAGGGCAAATGCAGCCTAAATGGTGAAAACTAAACTTTTTACTCCATAAAATGTTAGATTATGAGAAAGAACACAAAACATTCACAAAACAAATAGTTAATTTTGTAAGCCCGATTGTACTTTTTTTAAACAGTTCCTTTTAAAAGGTTCCTTTAAAAGGCAAGAACATGAAAGCTAAAGGGCCATGCAATAGTTTTAGTTTCTGTAGCCTGTTGTGTCATGCTCAATTTGCTAAAAGTTTTGTGAAGTCACAAGTGATGTAGCAGTTTTTTCAATACGTACGCTACTTAGTTGAAATCCAAAAAGTAAAAAATTATTTCAGCAGAAATTAAATACATACGTTTACGCTAAAGTTTACTAGAACAACTCAAGTGTCTCTTTTCTTTACTTATCTTTGGTTTCAGTGTTTAATGCTGAGAATTGACATGGAAATACTGAATAGGGTTCCTTTATTTTTTGTCTATTTTTACTGAATTCATATAGTAAAATGTTTTCAATGTGTCTGTCAATGTATATCTTTTTTCTTCTGCATGTATTTTGCTATTTTTGCTCTATCTGCTTATGATGGTTACACACAGCAATTTATCACTGAAGATGTTGACTAGAAAAGACCTTCAAGTAGTTCATGAATTGAGTGATATGAGAAGAATACTCAGCTTACAGCAGCACAGATTTAAGTGTCTTGTTGTTCTCTTGGGTCTGGATGAGAGTCTGAGGAACTGGATTTCAGTAGCATTTAACTTCAAAATCCTGAGGTAGCACACAAATCTAGTCTCTTAAAAACTACTTGTAAAGCCTATCCAGCTCAAAGAAAACTCTGGGTTTCACCTGTGGAGAGGCACAGGTGTCACAAGGAAGACACATATAGGTGTCAGTAAACTCTATGAATCATCTTATTTGCTAGGAGCAATTGTATTCAGATTGCCCCTTTTAACTGTGTCAGGGCTGTATTACTTGTCACGGTAAAAGCAATGAACATTGGCTCTTATCTCCTGTGATACCAGCTTAGGCTGATGTTTTAGTTTCACTGGCATTTCTTTTATTCCACGTGCTTTTTGTGTCACTTTTCTTTTGTGTTGGCATAAGTCTTGGTGAAGGCTGCTGCTGAAAATCACTGAGGAACTGATCTAAGTTAAAAAATACCTTAGCATTTCTGTGAGGCTGCCTCTCTCACCCTGGGTTTGTTTCCCAATTTGTTTTATTATGCAGCCAGAAAAATGGTTGTTCCAGCAGGAGTCAAGGGTGACATAGGAGCAGGTATGAGTAGTGAGGAGAGAGGTTGATTAAAATTACAATGCTGCTATTAAAAGTGCTCTTATAATTGCAAACTTACCCTGTAAACAGCCAGACTTGCTCTGCTTGAGCAGGCTATGCTCAAGAGAAGCTGCTTGTAGCAGCTTTATGAAATCCTACCTGCTGCCTGCCTGCGTTTAACTGTATTGTGAATTCTTAGTAGTTTGTATTATCTTTTTTATTGATATGGTGCCTTGCACATTAGGCCTGGTGCCTGGAGCCTCTGTTCAAAGTCTTTAAAGCAGTGTCTCACTGACTGTGTGTGAATGTGAGTGTGACTTTGTATGGTGCACTGCAAAACCTTGTGTGAAGAAATAGCATGTAGAGTGCAAAAAGCTGCTAAGTTTCAATAGGCATCTCACGGACTAGAATTCAAGAGAATGATCCTATCCCAGTGATGGCTTTCAGGGTTTATGACTATGTCTGAGATAAAAATATAGCTTACTCTATTCCTTTTATTCTTTGTTTTCTAACAAAAGAAGAGAGGGACTCTTGCTGCAGTCTGACTCACAAAGATCAGTTTGTTGATTTGGAAATAATTTGCATTGTATCATCAGTCCTGAAATGACTTAAAGCAAAGTCACAAAACCCTGATTCAGTAGTTCTCTGTAAGCTTTTAGAGTATGGGAATGGTTCACTGTGTTCTTTCTTTCGGGAAAGTTAGTTGAGATGGCAAGTAGATTTTTTTTTTAAGTTTGGTTTTGCCTGATCTGTTAGAAATTGATGTGCCTGGAAATTGCTTCTAGTAGTTAAAGCTGAATTTTTTTATATGTACCCAAGCAGAGTGTCAGGTGACTGGGAAGGATAAAATTCTTCATTTAGACATTTTGTCACTGGTGGAGGAGAAAAGATGTTTTTTTTCTTTTTTGGTGGGCATTGGGGCATAGGAATTCTTTCTCTTTAGTTAAGTTTCGAAATACAGTATTTATCAAATGTATCAGATTTTTTTTTTAAGATTTCACAGCTAATATTTTCAACTGTTTCATTCTGGCAAATTTTTTTGTATTGTTTTTCATGAAAAGGTATTGGCTGAAGCACCAAGATTATCAGGGTTATTGATCAGATATACTCACTTATTCTGCTGAGTAAATACTGCAGTATTTGTTTACCATGTGCCATGATTAAATGGGGATGGGCAGCATGGAAATGACTGTAGTCTGTTCAGAGACAGTTGGCAATGTTTCCTTCTGTACATGTGAAAATGACTTAGATTCAGGTATATTGCAAATGAATAGTGTGTTTTACAGTATTTGCATTTATAACATCCACTAGAATCCCTTTTGTGTTTATTTAGATGTACATTTAAAAAAATCAGGATTAAATACATTCTTTATCACTTTTGTAGTCAGAGTTCTGTGGCTTGTTTGCTCAGTGCTGATATGAAAGATTCACTTTTTAATCTTTACCTGTACATTCTGTACATCTTTACCTTTACATTCTGTACGGGATCTGACAAACTTAGTGAAATTATTGTAATGAACTTTGGAGGTGCCCTGTCCACCCTTGTCTCTTGTGAATGAGAATTGTAGAACATACTGTCTGCAAAAGCCAAGAGGCTGATGGAGTAAACTCAAGTGTTCAATGTCAACTTTGAAATTAAACCTTTAATAAAACTACTTGTGAGGTGCACTCTTCAAAAACCTTGTTATAGTTATTAATTCCTTTGGTCTCTTGCATTATTACTGTTGTGCTGACAACATTGTTTCTGTAGCGCCTTTTGTTCTGTGCCAAGTCAGGTTGTTAAGGAGCTTGCTTGAGTTTCTTTTTACAGAAAAAAGGGATAAAACTGTAAGGCAAGGCTGTAAATAGCTTTATGCATAGCTCTGATGTTCAGGAAGTTAACTTATTTAAACTTCTAAGATGAACATGACTCTTAGATTTTGTAGAAGAAAGAAGGTCAGGAGGAGGGAATGCAAAACACAGGTGCTGTTGGCACCTGTGCCTCTCTTCACCTAGTCCTTTAGTAACTGCTTGAAATCTTGTGGGGTGAAATATTCCCCAGCTGAATTTCAGGTTATCCTGAGACTACTTTTCATGAACTGAACTGGTCCACTTGATCAATTATGGAATCTTATCAGAAAGTTGTGGAAAAAGGTTCCTGAATGTGGACTGGACTGTACTGAGTTCTGGTTTGCTCTGGAGTTTTTCCCAGTCTTTTGAAATGAGGTTGCTACTTTATTTTTAAACTGAAAAGCTTATATACCCCACTTGAATTAAAGTCAAAAGTATGGGATGGAAAATTGCCTCTTGGAGTGTGGCAATAGTGCAATCTGGTGTTCTTGCTTATAGCCTGTAGAGATCTTTGGGAAGTGTGGCGTTTCATCAGTTGCTTTCATGCAAGGTGCTGAAGCATCAGACAAAATTTGATTGAATCTGTACAGACTTTTGTGATAAGCAAGGGAATCGCTTTTATAAATGGTGAAATTATATGACCCTGGCTTATTCTTTGAGATGACTGCGGTGAGAAGAGATTCAATCTTCCATTCCAGTCAGTGGGAAAGCACCACACTTTTTGGATATGGTCAGCTGGATGAACCTGCAGGTATATAATATAAGACAAGGAATGTGGGTGAAAGCAAACTCTTTGGTTTAACTGTGAGCAATAAAGTCATCATGAAATGAGGTAGAAGGAAAAGAGTGGAAGCCAGTCACAATGCTTGTGAAACATTTTGTGATGAGGGCTCCGGTGTTGCTTTCGGTTCAGAAAGGGGTGTGTGGCCTTCTAGTTTTGCATGGTAACTGAATATTGAAGTGGCACCCAGCACTTTGGTTTTGCTCACAGCTGTGTTAACTGGTAGAAAACATGCCCCTTTTTCTCTGGGGAGTGAGTGCTCCATACAAACATATTGACTTCTTCTGCAAAGCACTGAAACCTATATGTCAAAAATGCTGCCTAAGACTGTTTTGATAACTTAAAGGTGTAACTATGTATAAGTCTAATTTTCTTTTGTCTTAGAGACAGTCCAATTTTCTTCCGTTTTACTGCTGTTTTATACTCAGTAGACTATTAGACACTTGTCTGTTTCTAGTATATTAGTGTTTTACAGGAACATTAGTATTGGGCTGAGTACTCTGCTGCTTGCCAAGCTTCTGCGTTGGAAGTATTATTGTCTCCTGTGTTATTCTGATGTTGCACGTCCATTGCCTAATGCACTTTGTTGTTGTGATTTTTTTTTTCTTAGCTATTTGTATTTGGCAATCTTTCAGGATCGAAAAAAAGAAAACAAAATGCAATTGTCTTGGACAGACATAGCTGGTTCATCCCTACATGCTGTCTGGATGAACTGTTCCATTTTAAACTGCAGAGATGTCTTGTGGTCTTGGGTGGTCTCTGAATGCTTGGAAAGATGGTAAAAACTACATCCTACTGTAGTAGTGGAAAATACTGATAGAAGATGGAAAATCCTGAAAACACACATATGATCAGAGCTGTACATGAACATATTGTTTCATTCTGCTACTCTTGGAAGTTACCACTTGGTGTTTTAAGCTGATTTAAAAACACTCTACTGTCACAAACTCACAGCCTGCATAATACTGCTTTATATGCTGTTCTTGAGCTTCCAGAAAGTGCAAAATAAGGGAGACTTTTAAAAATTCCTATTAGCAAAGGAATTAAAGTCTAGCTAACTAAATCTGGAGCACAAGTAAACCTTCACAGCTGTTTCTTGTCATTAATGTATCTTTTCCCATAATATCAACCTCTACTTTGCATTTTGTTATGCAAACTCCTGCATGTTGATTTCTTGGAATTTGAATGAAAAACTGATATATTTTTAGCGTTGGATTTTTATAACAAGATCTGGTTTTAAAAAATCTTGAAAAGCACTTTTGTTAATCAAGACAGTTAATGATTTTAGGTGATGATGGATAGTTTTGTATTCATGTAAGCTGTTGAGATTAGATTATCATCTGAATACTGCCCATGCAGCATTGCTCTACCCGGGCAACCTTTTTCATTAGTCTCCATAGGCCTTTGTCTGCTCTGGGTCACCATGTCCGGATGTTTCCTTGCTCTAATGCTTATAGGCAGCTATGAATATTCCTGTTCATACTGTTTGTTGAGTTCTGACCCCCAGACTGTTGCAAGAACTCTTTGAAAGTCCAACACTTCTATAGTCCTTAAAAAGGTATCTGCATACAAGTGGAAAAGAGTATTTTTGGAACTGCTGCTAGTACTGTGTCACAGCAAAGGTGCTCCCATTCTTGCGTTCATCCTGTGTCAAACAGAACCCCTGTGAAATTGAATCAGTCTCCAGTGGGTGAGTCATCTCAAAAGGAAAAGGTACTGTAGAACCTTCAAACAAGAAGTAGTGTAAGCAACATGCAAGATGGCTTGAGTGGTACTCAAAAGCTTACTCAAATTTCAAATAGAATCAAATGGGGTTTTATAATTTACTAATTTCCATGTATTTATCTCTGATTCAAAGTATAAGCATGATGCAAGTGGCTTTGACTACAAATGACTTCACAAGTGGCTTTGACTGCAGGATGACTCTGCAGGGTTATTTCTTTCAGCTGTTCCTAAACTTCAGATGTCTCTTTGCTGTCCAATTGCCATTCCTTTGGGATTCCTCCATTGAGTACAGAGTACAACAAACACTTACTGGGGAATATCTGGCTTTTCCACCTCTTCTCAATGTCCGAAACTGTAGTTCACCTCCACAGTAACTTTGGTCAAGTGTAAACTAATTACTTATATTTTTTTTTAAGTGGAGATTTTCTTTGTGATGCAGGAGAAAAAACTAGTGTCAGGAGGAATTAGAAATATATCCATGGTTTTTCTGCTCTGTTTAGTTGTTCTGACTGAGAGGCCTGAGTCTCCAAACAATGGTATAATGTACCTTTGTGGGTTGCCTAATACTAATACTCATGAATGCATTTCATAGTGATTAACCAGACCTTTCATCATGCTGAAGAATGTTAATTTAAACAACAACAACAACAAAAAAACCCCATAACCTAAGTCCTGCATATCTCATTGCGTATCCCTCAGTGATTTGAAACTTCCAGCTCCAGCTGTACAAATCACCAGCTCAAGACTGGAAGGATTTAGGATGTGGCAGTGCAGTTGTTTCCTGGAGCACTCCAAAAAGCATGTGTGCCAAGACTGGACTTCAGAGCAGCAGCTTTTTTAATGATACTGTCAGAATGCTTCCATGGGTAGGAGGAGTGTTCTGGGACTTTAGTTTAAAAATGCATAGAACAGATTTCCTTTAAAGTGATTTTTTTCACCCTGAAGTTCTGCTATCATCTCTCACTGTGTGGCTGCTGCCTGTGTCACGCTTTCCAAAGTTCATGGCTGTGGTGTGTGGGTCACTGCAAAAGGTGTTAGCACAGCTGGTTCCTGCTCTCTCTTGGAAGGACCTCCTGGGGAGGGTGCAGTTGCTGATGCTTATAATACTCAGCAGCATGTCTACTATGCTGCATGATAGCTTAAAAAGAGGGGGGAGGAAGGGGAGGGTGTCAGTTCTAGGTCAGCTGCCTTTAAAATTTATGCCTGCCTACTGCAACGCAAGCAAAATCAGAGCAGAAAGAAATGCGTTATTTTGCTGCCTGGGATATTGGCCCAGGACCCGGAGAGTGGGTAGGTTAAGCAAGTGCAAGGCAGTGGGAGACAATGGTAAAGAAAATTAGCTCATGTCAGCATGAGAGAATGGTGTGGGAACAGTTCAGCTATTGTAAATTGCTACATTAAAGTGTGAAAAAATAGTATGTTGCAACTCTGCATGGGTGTTATCAGTGTTACTTCTTACTAGTATTCTGAACCCAGCAAGGTTACAGCTGGTACAATAAAAATTCTATGAAATGGCAGTGACTTTGCAATGTTGTTTTGCTATGGCAACTACAGTGACAGTAGCTGAGTTGAGTGTATGCTATATACGTGCCTGGGGAAAAATACCTCTTCCTTTGATAATTATGAATATTTTTCACTTTACTTGCTTATCTCTTCTGTCTTAGGTTGAATAATGTGTTCTTAAGGTAATTATATAAATTCTTTTCCATCTCCTCTACCTGTGAAACTTTTCTCTCATGTATTTTCATGTTACAAAAGATAGCAGCATCTACCTGTCTTTGTCTACTGCTGGTGGAAATTATGGTTTAATTTTTCTCTATTTATTTTTCTCTAGTGCTGAATAGCCACAGGTACATTGCCCTTGATTATTTGGTTTTGAGATGTCTTGGAAGTAAAAAGGCTTCTCTGCTTTTTTTTCCCATTGCTATTGGCTAGATCAGCAAGATGTTACCTATGTAACAAGTCCTGCTCTCCTTTGTTTTAAGGAGTCTTCTCTGGAAGCTGAAGTCTAGCTCTGCATTTCTCTTTAGCTTCCATGGAGTGACCCCCACTGTGACTATTTATCAGCAATTTACATAATTGTTTTACTAAGAGATGTGTAAACACAAACTAAGTCCTTGGTAGCAGCCTGGTTCTATCATAATTAATTGGATGTATGAGATTCTGATATCAGTTAACTCATATGCATTAACTCTTAACTGTTAATCAGGATAGATGATACAATGGAGCCAACTCAGTGACTCAGCTCGCTGCTAAAGCAGGGAAACAGTCTGGGACATTAGACATCTTTGATCTCTTTCCTTCAAAGTATTTAGTTAACATTTGTACTCCCTCTCCCTTTTTAAGATTGGATATTAAAAATAATGTGCTTCCTAAGCAGCTTTAAAAGCCCAGACTGTGTTACCTTTGCAGTGCATGTAAGTAACAGGCCTTACTCCTCTACTTCAGTACAGAATTTTATATTCTGGTTTGCTTGGTTACTAAAAATGTGTATGTATACACTTTAGAAACACCACAACTGTAAATAATTCTTACATACCCTTATCAGAACTGTCTCTACCATAGAGGAAAAACAAACAAAGGATGAAAGCTCAGCATATTATGAAGATGTTGGCTTGTAAATGAGGGAGCAGGGAGCAGTATGAGTTAGCATGACTGTGCAGCATGGCTGAAAGTACTAGAATGTGTTACTGCTGTCTAGGCCTGGTTCTTGTTTTGTGAGAGTCTGTTTAAAGTGATCCAAAGCTTAATTGATCTGATCTTTAAAGAAAAACTGAAATGCTGCAGAAAGTTTTCTTGTTGCGTAATAAGTAAGGAGGGAAAAGGAAGAGTCCAGGTTCTTTGGGTAAGGAAGATAACCTGAGATCATATGGCCCAAATCAATATTTTGCCAAAGGCCTTTGATAAGGGTAATGATATATCTTTATCTAATGGAAGTGAAGTTGCATTAAGAACCATCTAAGTGAAAGTTGTTGTGCCATATGTGCCACAGGACTCGCCATGTAGGCAGGACTACGTGACTGTGAGCTGATGTCACTGAGTTGGAATGAAACTTAAAGGAGCCAAGTGCAAGTCACGCACTGGGGAAACAATGAGAAGAGCTTCTGTCCTAAGCTGAGTGCGGGAGACACTCACTGCAGCAGAGTGTCTAGTTGGTGACACTAGTTGGCTGAAGGATGGCTGACATTTAAATGCTCAAGTAAAGAATTTTTGGTAAAGGCAGAGGAGCACTGATAACAAGTTAAAATCCTAGGAACTTCTCTCCTGCATATGTTTTTGCTTTTCTCTGAAACATTGGAAATATGGGGAGAGAAAACTGAGGAAGATACACTGATGTCCATACTGCTCACTTCCTAAGTGAAACTCAGAACCTTTTCAGGGATCTGCCTGGAGTTTTATACTTGAGTTAAACAGATAACTGAGTTCAGACTTAAAAAGAAATGTCCTTCCAGGCTATGATTGCAGGGACTATTTGGACTTGATAAGTCTTTCTATGTGATGTAGATTAGTCCCCAGGATCACTCTCACCTGCATCACTGTAACCTCAGGTGATGCATTTAATATATTTAAGATACTGGTGTTGTCAGATCTTTTCCTGCCTTGCTGTAGCACATGCAATTTTTGTGGCTTCGGTTCTCATCTTATAGAGTGTCCCTTGTGGTTTATTGTAAATAGACTGGTGATTTGTTGAGGAGGAATGTGTAAGGTTCCCTGACTACAGATCTAGTACATGATTGTCTATGAGTAGGCAGGATTGGACATGATGATCTTGTGTACTCCCTGCATTTCACTATCAGCTTAAAGGGATCTCTGACAGAGCTGTTACTCCCATTTTTCTCCCTGCCTGTGGCATTCCAGTTTGTGTGTCTTAATATTTCCTTTGCAAAGGCCTGTTCAACCTTTTAAGTCTGAGTTGGCTGAGAAATGTTTTTTTTTTCTTTCTCAGAAGCTTAATCTTTCATTGGGGTTGGTGAGCTGCTGTGACTTACCCTGCAGCTGTCAGAGGACCAGCCCCATTGGCAGTGATGCTGTGGGATTGTACACTGGGCCTTCCTCATTCAGTGACTGGTGATTGGATCAGTGTATGTAATCCAGGAGAATGCCCATATCATTCTGGTTAGGAATTGGGTACAAAACAAGGCTGTACTCCTGAAATAGTTCCCATAAGAAGGGGCTTTTCTTTCCCTATTGTTAGTGTTCAGCTTTGCTGTGAAGTCTGCAATATCTGCTTTATTAACAATTTATAGACAGCTGTGGAAGAAAATACAAATTGGTCTTTATTTTACACAGCAGCAGAATGGGAAATCCATTAGAAGGGCAGAAAACCATCTAAAGTGTGATTGCAATTAAACTTTTTTTCACTAGTTCTTCTACTTAGAGTACTTTATTCACATAGGTGAATGACGGATTTGATGCTAGTTTAAAAAACAAAAGATTAAATAGGGAGGTATACTATGTAAAAAATTCAGTAGGGGTGACTACATGACATAAGTATTAGATCTCTTACCTGAATAATTCCAATGAGGAATTGTATAAGTAGACATTCTAATATAGTTTCTAAGCCTCTCATCTGTTTTTAGGATGTCCACTGTCAGCTAACAGGGGCAGTGTTTACAAGCAATATTATCAAAAAGGGAAAAGCTAAGCAGGATGTGGCAAACTTGTGAGATGAACCTTTGCAAAACTGGTCTGGGTGGTTGAGACAAGGCATAAAGGATGGTAAAGGTGACAGAAACTTCTCTCAGCAAAATCCATAACAACAGGTGACACCCACCTAAAGTTTAAAACTTTGTTGCAGAATATAAGTGAGTAATCCATGTATTGTAATAGGCAGTTTGTAATTGCTTGCCATGTGACATGAGGGAGTAATGTAGTTAAAATAACTGCAATTATGTAACACACAGCCCTGGGAAATAGGAAGGGCAGAGCTGGTGTTTCCCAGGTAAAGCTTAAGATACCATCTGTGAAATGTCCTAATTTAATTATCTTCTGAACTTCAAGAGAAGAATTAACAACAGTATACAAAGCCATTCTGAAACACGAAAGTTTCATAATTGTGCCTGAATGTGTAAGCCAGTATTATTGCCATTTCTTAAGCTATAATTTTGAAATCAGAGCTGTGTGGGTCAGTGCTTTCTGTATGCTCTCCCACTCTTCCAATGGGCTCTGCAGGGTGGAGGATCTCCCTGTCACCACTGGCTTGTCAGGCCAGGGTGATGTTCCAGAACCATTGCTTTTGGGACCTGCCTTGGGTGGAAATTAGACCACTGAAGTCTGTACTCCATTGTCTTAATCTGCAGCCTTTTGCTAAAGGGTCCCTGTAAAAGTAGCCTTGCTCTCTAATGTAAATTCTTAATGTTAAGTGTTTTTAAGTTCACACTGAGGTAAAATTTGTTTAATTTTGCTTGGTTTTTTTGTCAAGTTGTTTTGTGTGCTTGTGTTGTTCAATAGCTGCCAACATAAAACAATTGTTGTAAAATCTTTATATCTGTTTTATTATTAAAAACTATGTAGGGGGAATAAATGAGCATCAAGAATGGCAAATATCTTTCATGTGGGTTAAGCAAAGGAATGTGAGAAACTTCTTGTTCTCATTTAGAAATAAGAAATGTTTGAGGCATACCAGTAATTCCCATTACAAAAATTACTAATAGTTTTATGAGCTGACTGAACTTGAGCACTTCCAACAACTTCTTTCCTTACCATTTGTCATCATCAAACATTCTCATATAGTTTGCTGTAGTATCTGTGCCATTTCTGGTTGCTGTAAATGATCTAATCTGCCCTTACCTTCCCAGTAAAGGTAATGGTCTGATTGAAATTGGTTCTGCCAAGCTGTATGCTTTAACTCAGCTGCAATTAGTGGGCTCTTCCACCTGTCTGCAGAGCTGCAGGGGACCAGAGGACAGCAAGTTACTTTGCTCTTTAAACATAGCCCGTTTTCTCTTTTGCCTCATACCTCCTATTTTTGAAGTGGTGGAGGGCACATTTGTTTAAAGATGTCTTCAGAAATGATGCTAGTACAGCTGGCTGGAACCTAGGTGCACAATATTATTTCCATTGACAAAACCAGAAAAAGTGCTTATTTCTTTTGAAGAGCTGAGTACCTTGAATATGTTTTTGAGGTGATTTTGGTGCTTGTTTTCCAAATGCACATGTTTGAGAGGACTGACTGTATGTTATTTAAAACTTTTCAATGTGGGCAGACTACTTATATGACTGCATTTTTAAGTTTATGTAAATAGCTTGCAATATGTCATTTAAAATAACCTAATTTTGAAAATGAATTTGCTGGTGTGACTTACCTAATACTGAGAGGGTTTGCTACAAACTAGACACTCAACTGTGTGTTTTATGGCACAATTTTGATATGAGCAGAAAGTGGATCATTGGAAATAAAAGTGCTGATGTGCTGATTCTCTTAAGTACTTTAGCAGGTATGTAAACCAAATGTACATTTTCCTAACTGAACTGTGGCTGTACAAATGCTTAAGGGGCAGATGAGTTTATAGCATGAAGAACTAAAGCTGTGTATTTAACAAATGGCCATCTCTGGCCCCAAGTCTTTGTCCCTTCAGGCAAACTATTTCCAGTCTTGCATTTAGAAGATAAGTTCTGTAGCCTTCAAAACTGCCAAACTTTTTGGAAGATTGTGTTATGGTCAAAGCATTATAGGTTACTTCTTAACAACAGCTGTACTGTAGAAAAACAATCTTTCAAAAATGGTTTGTTTTTTCTTGGTGAAGCACAAGCTAGTTGTTTATTTTGTGTGTAGGTATGTGGTTTTCTTTTTTTTTAACTCTTCTATTTAAAAAAAAAACAAAACCAAGCCTTCATCATGTTATTTTCCAGTACACATGAATTTGTTTGTGAAATATGTGTAAAAGGATAAGAAAAAATATCTTCCACGCTGCCATTAACCCTACTTTTTTAGGTTGTAAACAAACAACTTATCCTCAAAACCCAACATTAATGTAAACTATTGTTCATAGAAATGGATTTACAAAGGAAAACTGAGTAGCTAGTTAAGAAAGTAGATAGTTAAAGCGCATTGAAAGCGAAGTAATAATGTCATATATGAAAGTTGGTTTTAACTCTTTTAACTATAGGAAAGTTTTGAACAGCATGGTCTTTCTTGCACACGTTCTTTCTACTCTTAAAATAATTGGGTTTAACTTACTAAATTTTGCTTACGTTTAGGTTCAGATTAATTGATCAGTCACTATTGTGTGGCTGATTTCTGCCTGGTACATCCTTCTCTCAAGTATAGTTATTGAACTTTCCAAATAACTTTGGCAACTGCAGTTGTATCTTGCTTGACTATGAACAGAAAACAAACCTTGAAGGCTCAGAACTTTTGCTGTCTTAGCTCTTGTGGAATGTTTTAAAGGGAGAGGAGCTGCAAGTGGAGTTGCAGGAGAGATGGGGGCTCAGGAGAGGTGGAACAAGGTAAATGGCAATATTAAATGCCAATTAATTTAGAGCCAACATCTACACTGAATTTTCTGGATTTTTGAGAACATGTTTTTAAGAAGTAGATACTTGTATAACTTTAGTCTTGGTTGGCATGTTGAACTAACCAGTCCGAGTTCCAGTAGTATGAGGATGGGAAAACTGGCATGAGTGGCAGTGAAATCGGTAAACTGTTTTTCTTATTGAAGAACCAGTTAAATATAATGTGATTATTTGTATTCAGTGAATGTATTTGTTGAAAAATTGAGCCATACTGTGCACAAGATGTCTGTGGGCTTTGGTAGAATTTTACTGTAACTGCTGAACGAAATACCTTTAGTTTGCAATGCCTTGTCTCTGGATAGACTGTTCTCGTGCATCTGAAATGGAAAGAACACTGGACTAAAAGGATAACTTTTTTAGGTAGTCGGTCTAAACATTTAATTACAGTGATTATTTACGAAGTAAAGGTTTTATTAATGCTTCCTCCTCAGCACCAGTTACAGCTGAATTGCCTGGCTGTCACAGTTGGGCAGTCTGAAGTACCTGGTGTTCAAGACAGGGTTGAATTTATGCATGTTTGATATCATCAATAGTGTGGCTTATGGAGCAAGATGGCAATAATATTTACAGTTTGCCTGTAACCATAAAATCTTTTCAATCATTTGATTGCTAGTGCCAAATGGAAGAGGACTCTTTTCCATTAGAAGAGGATGCCCCTACTTCTGATCTTGCAAGCATCTTTATAAATATAGATCTTTGAAGCAAACATTGTAATATGAGCGTAGGGCATGTGAAAATGGTCAGCACGAAGGCAATGATGTTGAGTTGGGAAATGCTGATACTGGAGGATGATACTTCTAGAAAATGTGAACTTCAAAGAGACTTGCAGAGAGAATATTTGCCAAATGTGAAATTGATAGTGGTTTCAGATATTCAGGGGCATAGGACAGAATTGCAAGCAGGGAAACAAGTAGGTAGCAAAATGAGAATTGGGACAAAGTAGATCAGATGAACTCTAATGAAGGCAGGCTTGTCTGTGTTGGATCTTGTGATGAAGGGTGGGTGTAATGACTAAAAACTCCTGTGAAATGGCAGTGAACAGGAACTTGTAGAAGTGGAGATATGGGTGAAATTATTTTTCAGAACTGTTAAGGTGAGAACAAATGAGAAGATGATAACGGGAAGACCTGAGGATGCATTATGATCTTGAGGGCAGAACCAGCTCTCCAAACCTGCAGCTTGCTAGCCTGGAGGAGATGCAGAAGGGCTGCCAGAGGAAGGGAGCTTGTTATCAAGGTGTAGTGCAGCCTGAACTAATAAAGGTGAATATAGTGTGAAGATTGCACAGGGTTATGGAGAGAAATCATATGGTAAAGTGAGACACTGAGGAATAGAAGAGACACCCTTTAAATGTGCTGGTGTTTTTAAAAGGTATTTTCTAGAGGGGATTTTCTAGAGACAAGGGAAGAATTGGTGAGTACTTGATGGTGGAGAAAAAAATGAGTATTCATATAAGCATACTTTGAAAAGTTTTACATATGTGGGAGGTGCTGCACGCAGAGTGGACGTGCTGGATAATTTTTGTGAGTTAATGGTATTACCATTTGTACTGTGACATTCCACGATCCTGGTGTGGAAACAGTTGATTTGTCAGAGTGGGATTTGCACACTAATTATAACATAGCTAATTATTGTATTTAAAAGGAATATGCTGACATATTGGTAGGTTTTCTCCTTCCCACCTACCTTAGAAATACTTCTTAGAAAATTAATATTATTTTTCAATAATAAATGTTGCGAAGCTGAACTCCACATATCAGTGACTTGGACTTTAAGTGGAGATGGTAATAAAAATGAATTTGAGTATCTATTGTTTATTCATATTTGTCCCTTAACTGTAATGGTTAACCACAGCATGGTTTCTCGAGATAAACTTTATGGCACGGAAGCACCTGGTTTGTATGTATAGATTGCAAAATCGTGTTGTTGTGGATAACAGCTCAGCTATAAATTAGACCCAAGGATAGTGGGATGTGGTCAGCTAACGCTTCCTGATCTGTATTTCACATGTCGTGCTCTGTTAGCCCTCTGTTCTTTACTATTCTGTTTCTTGAAAATATTTTCCATAAAACTTTACTGATCTCTATTTTATTGACAGAAATCCATATTTCTGTTTTGGTTCGTTTTCCTGCAGGCAGCATCATAAAATCTTTATCAAGTGAAAATGGCCCTTAGCAATCTGACTTCAAAGGCTGTACTACTCTATGATGAATGGATTAAAGATGCAGGTGAGTAATTTAAATCTGCCAGTAATTTTGAATAGCAACGTGCTGTTGACCAACTTAAAAGTAGCTTTGTCATCCTATAAATTTTTGTAAAACTTGCCAGTTACCTTTTGACATTGCAAACTATTTCTGCATTTTAAAATGGGAAATAAGCAAAACTTAGGTAGTTTATGGGTACGAGCTCACAGTAAATAAAGTGCAGACAGTGATTCTTCTATAAGTTTTATTGGCTTGCCTGAATATATAGTTTACATTTCTCCTGTGCTGCTGAATATAAGGTTTTAACTCTTTTTCAATATCAAACAATTGGATTTTATTGGTTAATTAATGCAGGCTCATGGTGTTACTGTATTTTGCTTTTGCAAAGTGAAAAAACCCAACAAACTCTGGTAAGTTTCAGTGTTTTGAAATTAATCCTCAGAGTAATTAACTCTCTCACAGCTCTATTTTGAGAAGGAATGTCAGTTTCTTGTTGCAGCTAGTAAGGGATATTAAACAAGCCTTGATTTTATATTGTTGTTCTGTATGTTTACCAAAAACTGACAGAGAATATCTCAATTTTGGAGTTAAGACCCATCTATCTCAGTGTTTCTTACTGCGGTAGGCACATAGTGACAGGAATTAGCCGATTCCTGGGAAAAATTTGAGAAGCAGTTGAAGTTTGATAGATAAGATTACTGATTATCTTTTTCAGCATAACTGAGCACCTTTTCTCTTGTTCTGTAGAAGCACAGCATGTGAGTGAGAAGGGCCTTTAATCAGTATGGCTGGTGAGGTGAAGTGGATTGGGATGGAGCTGGATGATGAAGGAAGCATTTCTGCTGCAGTGTCCATGACTTCAGAACATGAGTTCCTTGTCTCCCTGCCCACCAGTGCTTGTATTTGGCATTTGGTACCATCCTGTTAGTGGTGGAACATGATTTCCTCAGGATCAAGCTGGGAAGAACAGTAGGAAAGGTTTGGTAGGAGCAGTGCAAGAGTGGATGTAGAAAGAGCAGTCAGTTGTGAAGAGCTGGTGATTCCCTTGCAGTGCACAGAGGCAGATTCCCAGTGCTGTGGTTCACAGTCCTTGTTGCTCTGTGAGCAGCAGCACTGGCACATTACAAGCTGTGAGCAGCATTATAATGTGCTTTCCTCCTCAATCTGTTTTTACAATTCCAGTGGCTGTAAACCACATCAGAGGATCTCATGGGTGATAGGTTGCTTGAATGCTGTGAGTTGAAAATTTGCTGACTTAAAGTGTTTGCCTATGAATTACACTTGACAAAAATTGCAATAGTATAATTACACTCTTAAAATACAGCAGCAAACCATGAAAACAGCAGTTTACTGAGTCAGTATTTAAGTTTGGGATCATTCTGAAACAAATCTTCCTGAAGTCAGTATGTGAAAGTCAAATCAAATAAAAATTTAAAAAAATACATGAAGCTTCTATCAGTTCTCCTGCTTATGGAGAAATGTGGAAGTCTTTGGTGTGCTGGGACTTGGTGATGAACCACAGAAGAGTTCAGTGGAGTCATGGTGATGTTTGGATGGAATGCCTGCCAGCCTCAGCTGTAGGGAGAGGGAATGAGATGTGCATATAAGGAGGTGTCTCTGCAACATATTTCTATGGCATAACTGGAAAGGAACACGCAATACTTGCTTGATATATTACAACTTCCTTCTAATATGAAAGTATGTGTTTTGTGGTGGTGTAGAGACAGAAAATCACATCACTCGTGATTCTGTGTCTCCTTTTCATTATCTGTGAAGTATTGATGCAGAAAAAAAGCACTTAAACATACAGGTCCTCAATCTTATTATCCAGTCAGTATGGATTTGAGGTGAATAGACTCTGAAACATGATTGGTTTGACAGGAAAACATAAACCATTAGGAATTAAATACTTTTCTGTAGCTGTTTTAATAAGTACTATAGACATCTGATTTAATTTTTTCTCTCCTCCCCCTCTAGATCCAAGACTGGAAGGCTGGCCACTCATGTCTTCACCTTTTCCAACAACCTTTATCATTGGAACCTACATTTATTTTGTCACTTCCTTGGGACCCAAACTCATGGAAAATAAAAAACCTTTTGAACTCAGGCAGATAATGACCTTTTATAATTTTAGTGTGGTAGTCCTCTCTTTATATATGACTTACGAAGTAAGTGCTACTTTTGGTTGTAATGTATTTATATATTTCATGTCTCTATCTACTAACTTTTAATAAATCTATTAAGATAACTCCCACTCTGCAGTTCTCAAAAAATATTATTCTGATGGTTGTAATTATATTCCTCCAAGCAGTATGCGAAACTAGTGATTCTTGAAAAAATTCAGATTATTGTGCCAAATTGGTAGTACATGTTTCTTGTAGATCAGTTTGCATGAATGGCATCAGGAGTTACAATGAACTACTTGACATTTCTTCAAACCACTCTAAAGGCAGTGCAGCAACAGCTACTTTGTGATATGATTGCAGTGTGGAAAGTGGTGGGTAAGATGCTTTTGCTGTTTAAACGTCACTTTGAAAAATTGCCAAACTTCCTTTTAAAATTTGGTTCCCGTTTTGGTTATAATCCTCAAAAAACAACCCCAAACCAAAAAAAAACCTGCACAAAGAAACAATCAAACAAAAAAAAACCCAAAAAACTTCTGTTAGTGTCTGACATTACCACAGTATTCAATTAGTCTGCTATCAAGACTTCCATGTTACAATTTCATGAAAGAATCATGGACAGAGTGTAACAGATTGAATTTCTGCTATTGTCTGGTAGTCTCCAAGAAGCTGATTCTTTCCCTCTTTGGAACCAAGTAATTTGATGGGTGAGTTAGTACTGTGCTGTCTTGGTGGTGTTCCAGAACTTATTTTCTTTAAGCAACCAGTTCTTTTAGGAAGTTAAAAAGACTAAACTCCTGCATCTGTTAAGGGAGTTGAACCTCTTAGCATGCATGAGAGGATAGTGATGATGAGAAGCACTTTATAAACAGATATAAAATACAGTAGTCATAGGGGCTGGCAGTGGAACGAGCCAAGTGTAATATTAATAATGTTGCTCATGTCCAAATAGATTTATTATATTATTATATTATATATATTATTTAATATATTCCAAGAGAAAAGATTAAATGATATTTGATACATACAGTCCTTTGGTCATGTGTGTGTTCTTATTGTAGCTTCTCATCACTTGTATTAGTGAAAGACCAACTGAATCACTCAGTTTAACTAAGGAAAAATTTTAGAAACTATGATATTAAATGTGTATTCTGCATATGGATTTGTTCCTTGTCTTTAATGATAATTAGCAATTATAGTTTTTTATAGTGCTAGTTTTGTTAGAGTATTAAGATGCTGTGTTGGATTCTTTTTGGTATTAAGATGGTTAGCTATGGTTTTGTGGTCTGATTTACACAGTAAGTTGTTTTTTAGCATTAGTTTTGAGATGAAGCTGTTTCTCCTCTTCAGTTACTAATGCTGAAATAATGAGTGTAGGAAGAAAATTCCTGTCTATAGGTGTGGTCTTGGAATTAGGAATTCATTAATCTGCAACAGCAAAGGATTTTGTGGTAGTTATCCCATGCAGAGGTAGATGATTGACAAAGTAACTTATTTGACATGTTTTTAATATTGTTTTTCCTCTCCTGCTTAGTGATTGCAAAAATAATCCAAAATTAATGAATTTTTCAAAGGAAGTAAATTTTTGCCTTTTCCGTTTTCTTTGCTCCAGTTTCTTATGTCGGGTTGGGCCACAGGGTACTCGTTCCGGTGTGATATTGTTGACTACTCGAGGTCGCCAACAGCTCTAAGGGTAAGTTGCCAAACGCAAAGCTGAATTATTATCACAGAACCATAGAACAGTTTGGGTTGGAAGTGACCTTGAAGATCCTCTAGTTCCAACCCTCCTACCATGAGCAAGGACATCTTCCACTAGACCAGGTCGTTCAAAGTAGTCTTGTTATACATTGACTTTATTTTTAGAAATGCTTTTTGAACAGTCTGCTTTTTTTGAATGCACTGCTGTAGAGTGAAATGCACTATGTGGAAATGCCCTTTTACATAATGTAGAGCATGTGAGATAACTGGAGGGGTTGGTTGGTTGGGACGAAGAAAGAGGCAATGAATTTGTTGCTTGTTCTTCTTGGTTTTAAAATTCCTTCGGGATTTAAAAATGTTTTGTGTTTTTAAAGAAAAACCAAAAAAACCATACACTTAAATATTTCTGTCAACTTTGGGACACCACTTAACCTGATGCTTTACTTTATATATTTATTTACTTTCCTGTATATATTTATTTGTCCTGCAGCTGCTTAATTTTGTTTATGACTATTACGATTTGACAGAGGTTTTTTTGTACTCTTGCAGATGGTGCGAACTTGTTGGCTTTACTTTTTTTCCAAGTTCATTGAATTATTAGATACTGTAAGTATTTTAGCCTAATAAAACAAATAGTGACGTTTCCTTTTCACAGGAAAAGAACCAGTGCTGTTGAGCACTGGGGGTATAAATTGCTTTTTAGTTAGTCCTCCAGTCTTCAATCATTAGAATAGCATCCAGATGTTTACCCTTATTAACTCATCTGATTGTCCTATTACACTATCATTCCTTGATTATCAGCAAGAATGTTAATGAGAGAATATAGCTTTAAAAATTTAGGAAGACCAGATAAATTGCCTGTTTAACAGCTGAATACGCTAACCTGTTATGCTATGGCAATGCTTGCCTCAACACTGCAGATAAAAAAGAGGTGATTATACTGAATAGATTTTTTCATATCATATTCAGATTTTATCTTTCTCATTCAGAATATTATTGTCATCAGCTCTGAATACAGCACAAAATTGCCATACCTACCTTCTCTAAATTCCTGGGATTGCCTTGAGGGTCATGATTATGGAGGTGTTTGATGTCAGGCTGACACTCTAACCTTTTTCAAAGAAAGTCTGAACAGCAATGCATTGAAGCAGAATGCAGACCTTGCATACCACCAGCAGTCATCTGCCTTTCTCTCTTCCCAAGACTGACATCAAGTAGGGTTGGCTTAGATATTTTCAAACCAGCTTCTGAGTGCTGAAATCATCTGCAGTTCTATATGCCACCAATAGCGGTGGTTCAGGAGTTGACTCATGAACAGTGAGGTTGTTCTACACTCTTCGAGCAAAGTTAGCCATCTGACTTTCATTCTGCAAATGCTTATGATTCAACACTGGAAGATCTTACTGACTAAACCAAATGGAATGGTAATGGAAGGGTCAGGAATGCTAAAACTGGAAAATCCCGACAAGCTTGTTCCTCTATTTGCCTTTATTCCCCACAGGTTAGAGTGCTCCTTTTTAATTAGTCTTGAGCCTGAAGTTTTTTTTTTTTATTATTTTGCTTTGTTTGAATCCACACAACTAGGTACCTGTTTCTCATCAGCTTTTTGCTTTTATTGCAAAAGTAATTTCTTAGCTGTATTTAAATCTGCTGATTCCAAATGTTTTTCCCAGCAAACCAGACTTCTGCTCTTCTGTGTTTATTTGCTTGCCATCTGATACTACCCTTTGCATGACCTGACTTCTCTTTACAGGGTTTTCTTCCTCTGTCTTCCCTTAACACTTCCCTCAATGTCTGTCCTTTAAAATGTGGCCCGTCAATATCGGTTAAGAAAACAGTTTTGCTGTTTTCCAAGGGTGGCTTGTTCAATGTTCATAATAAAGTGCTATTTCTCTATTATTTTCTACTATCTCTGTCTGTTGCTAAACCTTTAGTTAATTTTCTCAAATGGCATTTCATTAATAGTTCAGAGGATTTAAAATCTGATGCTTCTAGAGACTTCCCAGTCCAACTAAGTCCATCTTACACTGTTGTTGCACATGTAGGTGATGGCTTAGCCTTGAACATTTCGTTTCAAAGCTTGCACTGGCTTTTGAGGCTTCTCAGGTGGATTTTACATACTGGTTTTAATTTTTTTTGAAAACTAGTCTGCATATGTAGACCCTCAGTTTTCCTTCTTCTCCCAAGACTGCAATTCCAAAGTACTCTTAAATGTATAGTTGTGAGCAACCAGCACTGATACATACAGTTTTCTTTAAGTATGTTGGGCTTGATTATTTTCTCTAACATCCTGTTCATTAAAAATCTGTTTCAGATATTTTTTGTGCTGCGTAAGAAAAACAATCAAGTTACATTCCTGCATGTCTTTCATCATTCCATCATGCCATGGACCTGGTGGTTTGGAGTCAAATTTGCTGCAGGTAGTGGAGAGAGAGTTGAATTTGAGTTGAACATATCTTCTGGTAGTAAAAGTTAACTATGGTAGACAAAAAAAGAAGAACAGAATTAAACACCTTGCAAACATCAGTATTTTTAAATTTAGATTTCTGCAGTATTTTATGGAACAACTGAGATCACCATAATTATTTGAAAGGTTGAGGACTACTCATTTTTCCTATTTGACAGCATTTTGTGCAGTGCTGATTTCTTATGGGGGGAAAGGGTGCAGAGGAGAGAGTTGTATATAAGCAAAAAACATTATTACATGAAAAAGGCAAGTGACTGTAAAATCAGAAGTGCTGGAGGAGATACATGAGGCAAATAACTGTTGAAACTACTTCAAAACCGTTTGTCCTCCTGAAATGCTAGAACTGAGTTGGGGGGGGACTCTGCTTGAAAAATTATTCAATCTTTGTTGCAGTTACATTCACTGGCTTTAAGTAGTGTGAATGGGGTTTATTTACATATAATAGTTTGGCTTTCACAAAGCTACAGAAATATTTTTTTGGACTTCCTTTATTAAAGAAACGTATTTGAATTATACTGAATTAAAATTCTTTGTCCACTACCAGCTTACCTTCACTTTCTCCTTTTCTGCTCTTTGTATCTCTGCTTGCATCTTCCTATGTTATATTATTAGTATGCACCACTAATAAATACAGCTTGCCATGACAATAGTCTGATAAGAACAGAGTGGAGAAATACACAGTCAATTATTAGTCAATTTCTGGGACAGTTTAGGCCTTTTCAGGAGTTTTTACTGAAAAATAGAGGGGGTTATACATGTTTATTCCCTTGTGTTTCCTGACAGCGTGTTTTGGATTTTTTTCTCCCAGAACATTGGTGATGGATTGATGAAGAGAACCATTGCTTATTAATCTGATCTGTTAGAATCTGTTTTATGAATACAAAACCAAGACCTTGAAGTAGTCCAGAAAGTGTGCAGATGGGATCTATTGAATCTGTCCAGTGTGCAGCTTTTACTAGTGTATAACTACTGCATTTGTTGAATTTCTGTTATTAGGAAACTGGTGAATTGACAACGTAATTCTCAAATCTTTCTGAGTAACTGGTATTAATGACAAAATTGTGAGTAGTTTTCACAGCATACACGTCAGTGTGTTTATAGGTTTTCAAAAGAAAACCTGCAGCAAATAGCTGTCCCTCCTCTTCAACCTTGAAAATTTTCCACTTAATAAGTGATTAAGTTTCTACCTTTTATCTGGATGTTGGATCAGTATACCAGCTACAGGCTTCTGATTTTGCATGATTCAAATTTCCCATATGATAACTTGACAAATACTTTCAGCAAAGTGTGCAAGAATTGTTTTGTCCTCTGCTAGTAATAGTTTCTCATATTCATGCAGAGCTGTGTTTACTCCAAAAACTCTGTTGCTTATCTTTACACTTACCTTTCTAAATATTTTTGTTTGATAACTTAAAATTTTTTTCAAGAATTTCAGTCCTGCTGATGATTACCTTGTATTCAGTTTCATCAGTGTTTGTCTTTCTAAATAGCAGCATCTATCAAGTTTTCAACTTGTTTTTAAAAAAAACAGTAGGTTTGGATGGAGATGCTGATTCTGGGATTGGATATAAATAGAGAATTGTAACATGGTGCTTAGTAGAGTGTTGCTTTTTGGAACATATTTTTGCACTGTTGATTAGGTTGTTCTTTTCTTTTTTTCTCTGCTTTAACTATTTATTTTTTCTTCTGAATATTCACTGTGCAAGCCAAAAAAAGTATGTATGTTTGAACTGTAAGAACACTCAAATTATTTTAGAAAATACAAATAGTTAAGTTCCAAAGAAAGGTTGCAATCACAGCTGGAGGAGTTATGCTCTATCAAGCTGAAAGAGTAGTGTGAGCTACTAAAAACACAAAATGTTTTATTTTTAATTGGAATGATTCTTAATGGGAAAATAGCACTCTTTTTCCTCACTAAATCTCTCCTTTTATGTAATTTTTTCTTTTATGCTCAGTAGTTTCATGTTCATATTTCTCTTAAAAGCACTTTGCTGTCTGCTGCTTCTTGGATCACTTTTACCTCTAACTTTTTGCATTCATTAATATGCTGAAGCTGTTTCTGAGATAGCAAACTGATATGATCCCTCAGAACTGATATCAACCCAACTCAGGTTAAATACCTTGAGGATTAGTCAAAATCTAGGTGTTTTGGGACATGTTTTTCCTACTCTTACTCAAAATATCTGCTAGGACCTGAGGTGGCTTTTTAAATACCTGATGCAATACTACTACTATGTTTTGTTTTTCTACAGGTGGTTTGGGAACATTTCATGCTTTGTTGAACTGTATTGTCCATGTTGTCATGTACACTTATTACGGAATCTGTTCTTTGGGACCAGCCTACCATAAATATTTGTGGTGGAAAAAGTACATGACAACTATACAACTTGTGAGTAACTGTTTTTGACAAATACAACTCTCAAAAATGTGACTGTGGCTGACACAGACTTAATGCAATAAATTTTTACTTTTAGTTGTGTTAATGTGTGTAGGTTACAGTTGGTACAAGATTTATGTTTTAGTTGAAGAAAACAAATGGTGTGAGCTCTCCAGTTATATACTTAAATCTGCTGACTTCAGCATTCACTATAAGAATGGCGTAGACACATGAGCTTTTCAGTTTTGCAATACTTGGTAAATATACTTACAAAACTCATTGCTTGTATAAAAATTATTAAAATGTAAGTTTATACCAAGAAAATACAATCAATGTGCAGAATACATATGTAACTAGTAGTGAGGAAAGGGAAAAATATTTCTTTTGAATTTCATGTCTGTTCTTTCATAGAAAGTGTTTATGTTTAGAGAATTTAGTCACAGAATCAAAGAATAATCTGAGTTGGAAGAGACCCACAAGGCTTATGGAGTCCAACTCTTAAACGAATGGCCCATACTGGGATCAAACCCACAATCTTGGTGTTAGTAGCACCATGCTCTAACCAGCTGAGCTAATCTCAGGGTCCTCTCTTCACCCCAGAGCATTACAAAATGCTCTTGTAGTAATTACATTGTGTTTTATCAGCTTTATATCACTTTCGAAAGGTAATGGTTCTGGGTGATTTTTGGATGCCCGTGTTTTTTAATAGCTGGATTTTCAAAATTCAACTCCTGGCTAAACAGTTCATTTATCATGAGCAAGGATGCTAATGGAGGAGGGAAAGGAGCACCCTGTCTGCTTGCACCTAGGGCTGATGTTAATAGAATAGTTCATGTAACCATGTGCAACTCTGAACAATGTGGCTTGAATATTTATAACTCAGTCTTTTGTCTTGGAGGCACTACCAGTGGACTATTAACTTGGAGTTCATGTGGAATACTTTTTTGTCACGTGCTAATGTGCAGGGAAGGTGGGAATTCATATTCCCAACCCCTGTAATGGTTGCTCTTTCTGCCCCCTCCCCACCCCCCTGGCTAATTTCTCTAAAGGAGCCTCCCATTTGTCACTGGTCAAACACTGTTTGCCTCCTTCCTTCTTCTCTGAACTGGCCGGGGTAGAATCCCATACTCCTGCTATGAGTTTCTCAGTGCTGCTTGTAATTCAATTTGTCCCGGGACATTTCTGCCTTTTCTCTGTAAAACTGTTTTTCAGTGCAGTAAGGTTTTTGGAGAGGGGCTGTAAAGGTGATCTCTGTCATATTAAGAAGTTGTGTTGGTGTCCCTGTTGCTCCCCACTTTACCCTGGCTCTACCCCTCCTATCCGTTTTTCTGCATACAAGTTATGCTGAATTTTTTTAAACTTCTATAGTAAGTCTGTAATTTATTTAAAAAGTACTTATTTTCTTCACCTTTTCCCTCTAGGTCCAGTTTATTATGATTACAGTTCATATAGGACAAATCTACATCATGGATGATTGTCCGTACCAGTATCCAATTTTCATGTTCATTATTTGGCTGTATGGCTCTATGTTTTTAGTCTTGTTTCTCCACTTCTGGTACCACGCTTACACGAAGGGACAAAGACTACCAAAAATGGCAAGAAATGGGATCCACAAAGATCAGTAAAACAAATTCTTGTCTCTAAAACCAAAAAGTATATACATCAAAGCGGAAACTTGCACTACTTGACAATCAAGATATTTAGGTGCGCACACTACATGGTGTATATTTTGTATGTTTTCTTCCAAAACAGAATTTGTATTTTTACCATAAGTTATTTGGGATTCAGAATATGGGGGCTGGGGGGAGCACTGTGGATCTCTGAAAAAAAAAAAAAGGGATAGATGATATCTATCTAGGAAATGCATGAAAATAAAGATAATAATTAGGAAAATTAAAATGTGCATGAAAAGTACTGAGTACTTTGAACACTGAGGGGGATAAAAATCACTTCACCTTAAAAGAATCTTCAGTAAGTACTGTTTAAAGCTTATTAATATAGTCAATACATAAACATTGTTATATCTGTTTTTAAACTGTATTACTTTAAAGGAAGGATTGTTTGTTAATCTGTCAAGGCATGGTGTTTCATTTGAAGATCAGATTTTTCGATACACTGTCTTTTACTAAGAGAGCTTAATTCATTTCATGTTCTACTCAGTTGGACATTATCGTAAATGTTGGAAAGCTACTAATATGGGGATTATCTGAATTGTCTTGTAGCGATCTTGTAGTGATCAAAACATCTTACTGATTTGTTCGCTGTAGTAGCCTAATATACTTATTATTCAATGTACCTATGGATATATTTTATATTGGTAGCATATGCTGTTTGTGGGAGGGGACAAGGGGATTACTGAGTCTTGTAATTCAATAGCCAAAATCTTAGCACTTAAATAAAATTAAAAAAAGGAATTTTTTTTTGATTGAAGCATGATTGTACTGTGCTCTACTCTCTTCCATTTCCATTATCTATTGAAATACATGCCTAGAAAGAGTTTGTGTTGTTTTTTTTCATTATTATAATTGCTTGTTCTTATCAACTTAAGGTTAAAGTTATTCCATTAATAGCACCAGTTACTTTGTCCAGAACCAGGCAAAAAATATGTGACATTCTCTGGCTTCTGAGAGTGTGTCAGGCAGTGGTGACTGGGCATGACTCCAGTCTGTGTGGAATTAATCAGTATGTTTTATTTCCATGGCACGGCAGACCCAGGTTAGGGTCACACATGTATAGAAGTTAAAGGAACTAGCTATTGTATGTAAGTTGCATTTGTACTGCATGAGTTTATTAAGGGATTGATGCACACAACAGACCTGCAAATGAGGAGTTAAAGGTGTTTAAATGAATGTTATCTTTAAAAGTGCTGTTTTCTATTATGTTTAACACTAAAGAAAAGAAGCTTGCAATATTTACTTTGTTCTTGATCTGGTCTGTGGGATTTTCAAATACCCAAAGCTTTGAGGCTGGTTTTAATAGCCTCCCTGTTGTACAATACCAAGGGAAAAACTTTTGTTACCTGAACACTTTTATTTTATTGACTTTTACGGTGCATTATAAATACTAAAAGAATTTAAACTTTATCATAGGCATGAGTTACAAATGTTTTCTTTTGAAATTACATTGAGTCTTCTTTATAAAACAAATTAAAAAAATAATTTATATTTTTCCACTGTTTAATCCCTGTAGCTGTCAGCTCTCATGACAGTTTGAAAGTAGATCTCAGAAAGTATTTGGATGACTTGAAATCTGCATTGGGACGCCTGAATTTCAGATGCTTGATCCTAGAATCATCAGTGCTGAGTTCTCGGCTCCTTGGCAGTACATGTGGAAAGGTGCTTTATCACAGAATCCCTCTCATGTGGGCTTAAGTAGTACCTGAGAGTGTACATGGTCAAAACTAAGGAGCACTGCATGTGGACAGATGCTGAACAGAAAGGAGTCAGAAAAAACTTCCAATTCTAGCAGTTGTACAGTAGCCAAAGTCTTCCAGAGTTAGTTGAGATGACAAACTAATAAGCAGGAGCAGAAACTGGAGATGCTAATCATTCTGTGGGCTGTCAGTAAGTGCCACGTCAGATTCATGCTGCATAATCTCCTGCACAATGGTTTCGTTTTCTGTGAATTATGAAGCATTTGGAGAAAGAGAATGCATTGTTTACGTGAGTTGTATGGATGTATCCTAAGAGGATGCATAAAGTGTAACTATACCAATGGCATCAGTACAAAATGTTATTAAATCCTGTCCACTTACACACAATGTGAGAATCACACATACTCGATCTGGACCTAAAAATTGTGCATCTTACATGCTTAAGTGTATCATACATTTGAGTTAGGTTAGAAAGAGAAGTGCATGTTACGGTCAATGTTGAGAGGGGAATTTTGTTTTCCTTAAACTTGGTGGAGGTGAAACACTAGTGTTAGCAGCCACTCCTCATCTGTGGGAGTCCTAAAAATTGACCGATAGCTCATCTGTAATAGGTATCACAGGAATTTCAGTTATATCTCTGCTCCTGCAGCATAGCTGACCTCCTATCAGAGTTTTGTACCTTAAAACAAGTTTCGTATTTATTTTCCAAATCATCCTTTCTTTAAAATATTCATGAAAAGCTAATATAAAACAACTCAATGACCTCTGTGACACCAACATCAATCCCTGTCTTCTGTATGAATAATATAAAATATAATTATTGATCAAAAATATGATTGGAAACAACTTGAAAACATTGAAAAACGTTGGGGGGTTTTTTGTTTGGTTTTTTGGTTTTGTTTTGTTTGATTGTTTAGTTAATGCCAAGGTTGTGTTCTCTTTATCTGGGTGGTAATTCACAGGCCAGTGTTTAACTGACATGGTTTGACCCATTGCCACTCACAGAATGAGTCAGGTTGGAAGGTACCACAGTGGGTCATCTGGTCCAGCAGGGTCATCCTAGAGCACATGGGACAGGATTGCATCCAGAAAATTCTCGGTTATCTCCAGTGAGGGAGACTCCACACCCTCTCTGGTCAATCTGTTCCAGCGCGTGGTCAACCGCACAGTAATGAAGTTTTCCCCCATATTCAGGTGGAATTTCCTGTGCATCAGTTTCTGTTAATTGTCTCCTGTCCTATTGCTCAGCACCACGGAGAAGAGCCTGGCTCCATCTTCTGGGCACCCTCCCTTCAAGTACTGCTATACATCGCTAAGGTAAGGCTGGGTTTAAACCCGAGCACAGCTCCGCAGACCCGCCCTCAGGGCGGTGCTCCCGCCGCTCCCGCCCGGCCTCTCGTCCCGTACCGTCATCCCGGGCTCGCCAATCAGAGGTGGCGCGAGCGCCTCACTTGGCGCCGCCGCTAGCCAATGGGCGGAGGCGACGCGGCCCGGCACGGATTCAAACGCGGCGTGGAGTCCGCGCGGCCGCGCTAATGGAGCCGCGGCTGGTGGGGCCCGGCCCTTACCGCGCCACACGCCTGGTGAGTGCCCCGCTGCCCCCCGGCAGCTCTGCCCCCGGGACTGCTCTGCCCTCACGGCTGCTCCTTCTCCAGTCTTCTGGGTGCCGGCCGCTGCTGCCAGGCTGGCTCCGTGCAGGGTGGGGGCGCCCGGTGCAGGCACCGCGCAGAGTTCGGCACTGCGGAGCGGCGCTGCAGGTCCAGCCTTTCGTCCCACCTAAGGGAGGTTGAAAAGCCATGTCCGTAGGGCGGCAGGTATATGAGGCTCTAAATATTTCAGCTTCCTAGACCTGTGTTTGTTCTCAGGTCTGGAGAGTCTAACTCCTGGATTTAGCTTTCAGTGTTCTCGCAAACGCAGATTTGCGAGAAAATTGTGTAGCTCTGCTTTCAGGGTTTCAAGTTTCTGCTCTCTGATCGCGCTTGTAGAGCCAAAACGCTCCTGGGAGCAGAGTTCCCGTAACGATTTTCTTTGTTCTCCTCCCTTAGTGGAACGAGATAATAGAACTCTTCCGTGCCGAGATGCCCGTACGGAAGCACCGCTGTCGTTTCAAAAGCTACGAGCGTTGCTTCAAAGCCTCGGAGGCGGTGGATATTTTGCATGAGCTACTCGGCTCTAATCAAAACTTCGGCCCAGAGGTGACTCGCGATCAAACAGTTAAGCTGCTTAAAAAGTTCCTGAAAAATCATGTTATCGAAGATATTAAAGGAAGGTGGGGCAAAGAGGACTTCCAAGATGATGGCCATTTGTATCGGTAAGCCTGTATATAGTGATGAAAAATTTTGGTTTTTTTGGAAACAAGGTGTAATAACTCTTGTTCATGTCTTACAAATATTTTTGTAGAATGCCTCTGGAAAACTGTTGATGTGTTCCTCCCCTTCCTTTTAAAGACTTTATTTTTCTTAGAAATGGGTAACTGTCAGGATTTAATGTTTGGCTTCAGTTTTCTTGTCTGTTTTTAAATATCTTTGAAAGTCACTTCTATTCAATTACATTCTGTAAATACTAACAAAATCTTTTACAGTTTCACAAGGTAGCAAGTTCTGATTGCTGTAGACATCAGGTTTGTTGGTGTTGGAAGAGTACATATCAAGGTGACGTAGATGGAAGCGAGAATGCCATTGTTCATCCAGCTCCAGTTGTCCTCCCTCTCCCCTAACCCCATGAGTATTTTGGTTGCTGTTTCTACTCCTTCTGAGAGAAAAGAAAGGTCTTCTGAATCTAAGTAATTCATGATATAACCTATTTTATGGTCCTTAGTTTATAGATTGAAATTGTCATAGAAGAGACAAAGCTTTGGTTGCTTACTTATCCCTGTTTAGCCTCTCAACTGGTGGCTTGTTAACAGAGGAAAAGAATTTTCATTGTAAGAAAAACTTAGCGTTACTGGAGTGGATTCTGTGACCTCAGTTAAGGTTTGGATGTCCAGAATTTGTGGCTTATGAATTTGTACCATCTTGTAGTGTCTTGTTCAGTGCACAAGTAGTATGAAAATGACCATTATCTTAAGTACGAATTTGTAACTTTTAGCGTGGTGAGTCTTCTTTGTAGGAAATGGGAGTTATCTTCATGCAAAGTAATAGGGAAAGTAAGTTAGCAATAAGCCTATACTTGTTATAGCTTTTACTGTATAATTAAATTTTACATATTAATTTTTAGATCATGTTTTCTTACTATCCTCTTTGGGAAAATAAGTAATACTGAATTCCCACTTGCTATGTATGAAGTTTATTTTTCAGTTTGCTCTATTGTTTTTTTGCTCTAGTTTGTGCGTAGACTGAACCTAAACTTTTTTGCTGTTTGATCCGTATGCCTATGCTGTAAGTGCAGTTGTTCATTACTCTCCTAATTTTATTTATTAATTTGGAATACTTAAAAAATAAGAGGTTTGTATGCTGTAATTTTTTCCCTTGGTTATAAACAAACTAGGGTCAAGGCACTTTTTTCTGAAAGTACTGTGGTTTATGTTAGACTTGTGTCACTTCAGTTATTTACAGTCAGATTGGATCACATTTGTGTTAAATTTTAGAATTTGTAACTCAAGTGTGAAGGACACGTGTATCAAAGGTCTTGTATCTGAAGATACTTTGAGAATCTCACTCAAGAAAATCCCTTGCTAAGTATCTCAAAACAATACAGGCTCTGCAATCTGTGAGCTGAATGTGACTGAAGGCTGCAAAAGTATGCTGAAGAAGTATCATGTGTGCTTGTTCTTAAATTCTTTGGCCACCTGCTTATGGCTGCTGTGGAAGGGCAAGAGATTGTGATAGTTTACCTAGTCATTGACTAGTTCAGGTTGGGAAACAGGCATGGAAGACAAGAAGAGCTGCAGAGGATCTTAGGTCTTTGACCTTAATAAGGTTAAATATAAAGGGGTGGTATCGAGTGGGTTTTTTACCTGTTAGAACCAAGTCAGAAAAGGAGTTAGGTTCTGCTGCAGCACATGGTGCTGGGTGTGGTGTTGGTTTGGTACGTTCCTAGCTGAGTCCTGGTATGCCTATTCTAAATGAGAGCACTATCTGCACAAGTTTTTTTTGCTGGTGTCTCCTTTCTTTCTGGACATGGACTCTTGTCAAAAGATATAATATGGGTTTTGGTAACTGCTGGTATTATGGTATATTTCTTTAGTTTGGGTTTGCCATGTTCATGAGGCTGTGGGATTTTGTGTTTGTTTGTTTCACGTTAGCATCCTGACACATTCAAATTATTTTTTTTCTTTCATTTATTTGTGTTTTCAGGCATGACTTGCCTGAGCTACAGGCTGTGGAAATTGGTTGGGTTAAATATTTCTGTTCTTTTAATTTTCTGTGTGCTCTGCCTAATGACCTGCTATTGAATAAGAGAGCTCTTTTGTTTTGTATTTTGTTTTGATATTCTTTCTTCACTTCCCATTGAAAAGATAACTGACTAATTGAACTTTTTTTTTTAACTAAAACTGCCTTTCATGCATCTTGAACTGGAGCCAGCTTTTCTCTGACTGGGCTTAGTGCATAAATAAGCTATGTATTTTACGCATGGCTTTAAATATAAAAACATGGGGTTTTTCCTATTTATGGAACTAAACATTGATTTTCAAGCCTATTTTACTCATGCGTTTCATGTCCTGGCAGCTCCCTCTGGTGGACTTTCCTAATGTTATGTTGAAAATAGTATTTGTTTATCTTTTCTGTGTTGATGAAAGTAGTGGTACCAGTCAATTCCACTGACAGTGCTTACTCTGGAAATATTGACATGGTATATGCCTTTTCTGTAAATGTATGTGTTAATATGCTGTGACTGTACCCTGTGGTGCACAGTTGTCATTCATTACCTTCACATATAAGTGTGGCTGTCTGCTCTTCTTCACTTCATGGAGTATGCAAAAGAGATGTTGTCAAATCTTGATTTGCTTGAGGGTATTTGGCAAGTATTAAATATGAAGGTGAGATCTAATGTGACTTTTAAAAATAGAACACACAGACACAGTTTTTTCTGACCTACTGGCTCAGTTTAGGCTACAATAGTGAGGGAGAAGTTACAGTTTTGGAAGCTGTCAGGCTTTACATTTTTTCTGAATTGCAGCAATTCTATTAAAAGCAAAAGGGTTAGTACTCTTGCATTGATAGTAAACTTTTGGAATGCAGCTCTAATACTTGTTATACCATTGGGACCAATGTTGGTTGACCTTGTTCTCTATCCTCTATTCTGGACACAAAGAGGTATCTCTATTTCCTCTTTGTACAGAGTCCTAAAACTGGTGTTGCTGGCTGTAAACCATTCTGATCTTGATGTGTCAAGCTTGGAATGCTCCTTAGCTCCTAGATTTGAGTAACGTTAATCTTTTCATCATAAAATCAAGGGGTTTTCATTGTTCATCCAAAAACTTGTCTTCATCTAGATCTTGCTGTAATGCTGTGTGAAAAAGGGGAATGTACCTCCTTTTCGTGCTTGTAAGAACTCATTCTTTTACTGATTGTTTGTGAATCAGGGCAGCAAATGGCACAAAGCTTAAAATTGTGAAGAAATTGAGATGAAACAGGGAACTGCTGAAAACAGTGTAAGGCAAAGGAAAAAGGCTGCAGATGGTTAACATCAAACTCTAAGAAATAGTATCTGAAAAATGGTTGAGAACAGTCAACAGCTGAACACCTACCATCTAATCTGGTTTACTTTCAAAAGGCAGAGTAAATCTTGCAGGATTAGTATGAGATGCTCGCTGCTACTTCTCAGGGTTTGTCAGATGGAAATTGTATCTCTCTGTGTTGCATATACTCTGTTAAAGAGCACTGGAAGATGCCAAATGGTCTCAGTATTCATGGTAAAAACCCTTGTGTGTTTAACCCATGCAGAGTAACACTACTGGACTAACAATGCTGCAATACAAAACTAAATAAAAAACTTATTAAACTAAATTAAAACTAATTGGAACTGCATGAGAGGATGGAGAAACCTGAGGATTTTTTGAAAGTATCTTTCTAGTAGGACACATGCATACTATCCAGCAGTGTACAAGGTCTTGTTGCAAAATCACAGACATAACTGTCTTTTACGTTCTGATTAAAGAGTGAGTGGGGCTTAAGTAGTTTCTTGAAGCATCAGGAATCTCAGCATCTAAGACCTAGGAGTGAAAGTAAACAAGATCAGGTCTGGGCCAGTCTGAAGATGTGTTGCCACCTAACTGATTTGTCTTTGTGATGTGCTGTCATTAATTCCTCTGTGCATGATTTAGCAGTAATTTGATTCTGATCAAGCTGGATAGTTTGTTTTCCTTGTTTTCTACAAGGAAATTTCTGCTAATTTCTTCAAGGCACTTCTTAAAATGCCTTAAAAAGTGAATTAGTTGTCTGCACAACAGATGGAAAAAGACCCCAGAGAAGAACTACAGGTTATGGTCTTCGCATAGGAAGCATGTAAATCCAAAAGAACATGGTGATGTTGATAAAATTTTGTGTGGACACTTGCATGCACTTTAATTAAATACAAATATTGGTCATGTGTCTTAGATATGTAGCTTTGCTTTAGGATATGTGTGCTAACAACACACTTGACATGGGGGAAATCCTACCCGCAGCTTTTTCAGCAGAATCCATGTCTTCTAGTGATGGCCTGAGTCAGTTGCCTGTGTATAGGCAGCTGGTGCTATATGAGATGCACTGGAATATCAGACATTTACCCAAGGCTCAGCTATGTCATGGGAGGTTCAAAGGACCTGAACTGTTCAGGAGCAGCAGCTGGAGGCCAAACAAGACACCTCACTGTGTTTTACATAGCACTTAACACCAGTCTCCAGGGAACACTGAATGTCCAAGGCATTTTTTGTATTTCTGCGTGTGACGGCCTACTACAGTTTTACATTAGTAAATATGGATTAGGTTGGTGTTCAAAGGCTTTAAAAATATTCTCTAATTTTAGATTTCCTCCTTCCTCACCACTGAAGTCATATCCAAAGAAACCTTCATGTGGAAAGGAAATAATTAAATTTCCAGACTGGAATGAACCGAAGGCTGGCACTTCTCAAGAACACATCCCAGTGAAATCCATCACAATGGTAAAACACCCAGTTTTTGCTTCCCCAGACATAAGCATATTTGGAAAGCAAAACCAAACTAATGACCTCTTTGTTGTGGCACAAAATACTTGGTTATAAAATGAAATGTAAATACTTTTATTTTAAAAATTTTATCAGCTCTTACCTCCTGGACATGGTAAAAGCCTAGGCTTTTGTAGCTATGTATATTCTAAGTCCTTCGTCCAGTATATCTTATATGTGTGTGTTCTCATATTTTGTGAACTCTTGGAACTTCTTCAATAATTTTTGCCTTTTTATTACTGCCTTTCAGTGCAGGACACTGGCCTTGGTGTCTGTTTGGAAAAGTATCTCCATAGACTGTTTGGAAAAGTATCTCCTACCATTTTGCTGGACATCTAAAGTTTCTGAATGAATGGTTATTCCATATTTGCAATCCAATTAACTATGTGCAAATCAAGTGCACTTTTTATGTACAGCAAGTTTCTGAAGAGGAAAAACATGGTCCTAAGAACTTCAATACTAGGTAGAAGATTAGGATAGAAGAAAAGAGAGTGCCAAAGACTAGTCAAGAGAATAGAATATTTTAATTACTAAGCAAGTTTCTGCTGAAGTTTTAACATGCTACAGCTTCTAGCTGTCTGCTCTAAATTTCCATCCAAGCATCCTGGCCTGATAAGAGTTAGGAAAAGACTGCCTCTATGCATCTGACTCAGATGCAACAGCATGCAGTCTGGCATAGCTCAAAATCTCTTTCATTGGCAGTTTGGATTAATACAGTGAACTGTAAGTTGAAGTAACTGAGGCAAAGGTATAAGCTCCTTTCTGCTAGCTCGTTTATGACAAGGTGTATCTTCCACTGGAATGCTAAAGAAAACAGATACCTGAAAATGGTGGCATCTTGAGTTGCTCCAGTATCAATCTGAGCACTTACTGGCTGTGTATGGATTGATGTGCATGGATCTGTGTTGTGAAATACTGATGTGGAAGACCAGACTCTTAATTTCAGAGGGTGCTATTTGTTTCAAACTAGCTCTAGTCTAGTGTCATGAAATGACAGACGATTAGCACTTGGAGTAATTTAAGTACATTCCTGGAGTGTATTTTGTGGTTTGGTTGTGATCACAAGTAATACTTTTAATGCGCTTTAGCACTGTTCTGTGATACAAATTGAAGAACTGGGAATGACTAGGAGTTTTGTGTTGAAAAGTATGTTGCTGGTACAAACTGTATTGTATGTCCATCCACTGACACCTTAATGACAATCTTCAAATATCAAGCTTGGATTGAAGGTTGGGTAAAAGATAGTAGTTTTCTGCATTCTCAGCTTTACTTTATTCTGTTGTAATGGTGGACTGATGAGTGTCTTCAGATGTAGCTATTTGCTTTTAGTTTCTTCATGTATAAAACCTGCTAATGAACTTGATGTTTAGTTATGATCAGTATATGCTGAAAAAGGATGAGTGGGTATTTCATCTAATAATTCTCCAATAACTTTTCCATAAGCAGATGTGTAATCTTAAAATGGTAGATGAACTGATTTTAATCATGGAGACGACCTGAACACAGGATTAAAGGCCATTGACTCCTGAACTGTAATGGTTATTCTGATACACATAATTTTTCGGCTTTGGACAAGTTAAGGAATTGAGAAAAGATTGTGTGTGATTGAGAAAAATGTTTTACACCTGTGAAACTCACTCACTTGCATCCTGAAGACTTTACTGGAATTTAGGAATGCTTGAAATGCTGTACCACAATTGTATTATACTGTTTAATACTTGAAAAGGCACCGGTTAATGAGGAGAGTTTTTCCTGGTTTCAGAACTCCGAGATGTGGTACAAGCGACACAGTATAGCCATAGGGGAAGTACCAGCATGCAAACTTGTGTTCCGCAGAGAGCTAACACAAACAAATATAGAAGAGATATGGAAATCCATGACTTTGTCGCAGTGAGTATACTTCTGAGTCAAGTTGTGGTAACGCTGTGTAGTAGGTAATAGTCTTGCCTGTCTTCTCTGGTAATGCTTGTAATTTCACCCACTCACTTTTCATCGCTGCCTTCAAAGCTACAGTGTCTAGATTATACTACTCTCTACTACTCTCAATTTGTTATTTGGCTAACAAAATTCAGCAAATCAAGTCTGCAAAAAAATTTTATTGTGCTTGGTACCTTTTGACTTTTTCATGTTGTGTTATGCTAGTCCTTTTGTTGTGTGGGCTTTGTCTTATTTAATCACTTTTTTCTCTCAGTCTTCTTCTTTTTTTTCTCTTTTTGCTATGAAATAGAAGCACTTATGTAGGAATTCAACACTGTGAACCCTTTCAGTGTCAAGTACAGTACTTTGTATGAGATAAATGGAGTAGCTACTTGAGTGCTGAAGGCTTTGAGAGTCAGATATTCTTTACTATATTCAAAAGGAATATCCTATGCAAAGTTGAAGTCATTGTTTAAGACAATTTATGCAGGGGTAAAAAATAATATACATTAGCTAATATTACAGCACAGTTGAGGCCTTACTAATGATTACTTTAATGTAAACCTAGCACATTATGTGCATGTAATGAACTCCATGCTGAGGCAAGCATCTTTGGTGACAGAATGATTGGCAGCATGTACTTTAGTGCATGTGCACTGCCAGGTTTCCTCAAAGATGGAGATTGCAGGGGAGTGGAGGGACCCTCTTGTCTCTGCCTGCAGCTCACATGGTATTACCTGATGGGACCTGGGCAACAGGGCCAGGGACAATGGTGGCCAAGCCCCTCCTTCACATAGAGACCCCTATGGAGCACTAGCAAACAGGGTTGGCACAGCAGTTTGTGTGGAAGGGTCCTGAAACCCTGCCAGCTTGACCAGGGAGCAGTGGTATTAGCCCGGCAAAAAGCTATGGCCTCTCTAAGTCTGATGATGGACCCCTGGGACCCCCAGAGCTCTGTGTAGGAAGATTATTACTGGGGAAAATGGGAGAATCGCAGTTGACCCTGAACTTGTTTGAAACTTACTACTCCAGCTGGATGCACTTAAATCCATGAAGGCCAATGAGATTCATCCCAGAGTACTGAAAGAGCTGGATGATGTCATTGCAGAATCTCTCTCCATTATTTTCAACTGACCTGGGAGCCCGGAGAGGTCCCAGTTGATTGGAAGCTGGTAAATATTTTCCCAAGTTTTAAGAAGGCTAAGAGTGAAGATCCTGGTAGTTACAGTCCTGTCAGTCTCACTTAAGTGCCTGGTAAAATGATGGAAAAGGTTATTTTGGGAGTTAATTTAAAATGCTTGAGAGACAACGCAGTCATTGATCAAAACCATCACAGTTTCAACAGGGAAAAGTCCTGCTTGATGAATTCAATTTCCTTTTATGACAAGGTCCCTCTTGACCAAGGGACAAAGAGAAGTCAATAGATGTGCTGGTTTTGGATTTTGGCAAAGCTTTTGATACTGTCTCTTGCAGTATCCTTCTAGGTAAACTGTCAACATGCACAGAGAATGTCCAGAGGACGGCAACTAAGATGGTGAAAGGTCTTGAGGGCAAAATTTAGGAGGAGAGGCTGAGGTCACTTGGTTTGTTCAACTTTGAGAAGGCTGGGGAGTGACCTCGTTGCAGTCTACAAATTCAAGGGAGGCAGAGATGCAGATGATCTTTGGTGACCAGCAGTAGGAAACAAGGAGATGGAATCAGGCTGTGTCAGGGAACTTCAGACTCCACATTAGGAAATGTTTTTTCACTGAGAGGGTGATTGGGCACTGGAACAGGATCCCCAGGAAAGTTTACACGGCACCAAGCCTGACAAAGTTCAAGTGTTTGGGCAATGCTCTCAGGCACATGGTGTGATTTTTGGGGCTGTGGTATGCAAACCAGGAGTTGGAGTCCTTATGGGTTCCTTCTTGTTCAGGAGATTCTGTGAATCTAGGTAGTCCTGTGAGGAGCAGGAGTTGCACTCGATGGAATGGAGGCCTCCTTTTTTTCAGAATTGTATCTATCCAAATACTTTGTTTGCGTTTTCCAGATTAGATGATGTGTGAACTATGTGTTTATGTGTTTTTACAGATTACAAAAGGTCTTGGGTTTGGATTCTCTGGATGAAGTGTTAGACGCAAAACTTGTGAATTCAAAACATATAGTTCAAAATGCATACAATGTCAATAAGCAAGGCATTGTCACTTTAGAAGACAAATCAAGTGAGTATTTTAGAAGTTTTCATTTAAGTTTTTTATATTGTAGTTTACTAGTATGAAATATTAGTTCTAATTTATACTAACCTGTAGCATCTTTATACTTTTATGATCACATCTGTACTAGAGTTTTTACAAAGTAGAAGGCCATTGTTCTCCTCTGACATCCCATTTGTAAAAGTCAGTGTTTGTTTCATATTTACTCTCTTAAACATATTCCAGCTTTAGGGTTGAAAAATGAAGATGGAACAGCAGCAAATTTTTACCATTTATAAAGATAGGGATTTTATTCACTTCAAGGTGGCTTTCTCAACCCTGCCCTTTCAACTGCCTGGAGGGTTTACGTGAAGAAAAAATGTATTAAAAATTGGGAGAGAGCCAAAATATACACTGAGACATGCTTAAAAAATTTTGAGTTTTCAGTCAATGTGTTTTGAAGATAGTATCATGTTTAGAGCTCCTTTCCACATCAGGGAGAAAATAAGGCATCTCTGCTGCTCTGACATATCACACTGTTATTGCCACCATGGTTTTCACAAGTTTTGTAGAGAAATTAAGTATGATATTGAAACCTGTTTTGATTGTGAATGAAACATCCTTCAGAATGTGTGTGTGGGCATTTTAAAGACGGTTGGAGCACCTCAAAGTATTAACTTCAGCCTCGTAGAAATGACAGAACTGAATATACAAGTGCTTTTCATCACCTTCAGTGCAAAGTAAATACTTCACTGTATTGCACTGGTGAAGGTGTAGCTTGAGTTAGTTTGTCTGATTTTTTTGGGGTAGGTTAAGGATTTGTGATATGATCCATTTTGCTGATTGAGTTGCAAGAGCAGAATGCATACGTGGTTGACAGGGAATACTGAAGATACTGAATTATAGATGTAATTCAAGTTAGATTTTACATTAAGGTATAGCCTACCTCTGGAGTCAGTTCATTTACTACACAGGAGGAACTTCTTATAGTGTTTTCAGCTGTGCTTTTATCTTACAGTTAGATATTTTTCTAATTTTTTCTCCTCCTTTTGATTTCTGTCTATTTCTTCCCCATGCAGAGGAACTACCTCACTGGATATTATCTGCAATGAAATGTCTAGCAAATTGTAAGTAATTCAGGAGGGGGAAAAATACCCCACAAACAGCCCACCCCTGTAAAAATCAATTGAGTTGACTGTGGCTTTACCACTTTATCAAATCCTGTTTATATTCACCTTCACTATTTTTTATGAAAATTGCCTAAACAAAGTTGGAAAAGACTTGCCAGCATGTATTCTCCTTCCAGTGCAGCTTATTTCAATGAAGTATATAAAGGCTTAACTATTCCGTTCATGTTTTTCCTCCACTATGTGTCTTCACTAGACATGTTGGGAATAGATCAATTCAGTAGATCAATAAAATTTCACTTATTTTGAAGAATGAGTCTTTTCTTTTTTTTTTCCTTTTTTTTCCTCTAATGGTGTATTTGCATGAACTGAATTAGAAAATACTGATCTAGTTGGTGGCTTAAAATCAATGTTCTCTCTCTCTTTCTTTCCTCCCCCTTTTTTTTTTTTCTTCGTAGGGCCCAGCTGCTCAGATATGAAGCAGCCTACATATGTAGGCTTTGAAAGAGATGTTTTCACAACTATAGTTGACTACTTTGACCAGATGAAAGAACCTCTTCTCACCTTTCATTTTTTTGATGTTTTTGTTAGTGTGTTAGGTAAGTAGTTTGGGATGTAATGAAAAAATTATTCTTTAGAATTAATTTCCTGGAGTTAATTTACCATACTTAAATAGTATCACAGCTGAATTCTTTAGGATTTGTCTTTTCCATTCTACATAGAAGACAGTTTAATATTTAAATTTATTTCATATCACAAGCTGGTTTTATCTTTGTATCCTTTTGATCACAATAGTTCAGAATTCTTCCACTCCTTGTCTTAATAATTTTTAGATGCCTCTGTTAATTGCTCAGCATCTAACATGGATTTTAACACATTTTTCTTTTTTTACAAATGCTTAAATGTCTTAAAAATTCTCATAAGCTTTTAGAATTTGCTTGACTGAAGTCTAGATTAGAAAGGATTAGAGCTATAAGCACTATTTTCAACCCTGGAAATATGACATTTGAAGGAAATTGAAATCCTTCGTTGCTTAAATTTAGAAATTACAATAACTAATCTACTGCTTCAAAGAAGCAATGGTTTCATCATTAACTATAACCTTTCAGTAGTTCATACTATATTAAATTCACATATTCTTGTCCTATAGATGACCTATTGAAAGACAGTAAAAGGGAAAATATTTGATTACATTTTATGAGTGCATTTCAGAAAAAAAAAACTGAGTTGAAAAGTAAGCATGCTTTGTATCATGTCAGTTTTTTGAACTTCTTTTCCTGCAAACAATATTGCTTTTAGTAAACTGTTGTGATGAAAAACAAATTCAGAATAACACTTCTTTTTCTGGAATTTAGTATTTTTATACTTCCTTAGTTGACAATCTTTCTTCATTCTGAATATAGTTCTGTCTTCTTTTTCTTAGACAACAAATACTCTTGATAATATTTTTAAAAATTATTCCTCTCCTTTCATACTCTATTTCTGTTGGCTTTTCCATTGTTTTTTATATCTTTCAGGTTTTAGGAGTTTTATTTCCCGTAATTTCCCAGATGGAAAATTAAGAGAAAGATTTCGTACCAATGTGCATATGGAAATCAATGAAAACTGTGCAATGTTTCAAAAAGTCAAAAATTAATTTTGTGGTCTCTTTCACAAAAAAATGAGGTGATAATATGGAATCATATCTTCTAAGCATATGCACTAGTATGCTTGTTAAATTTTCTTTGAAATTAGAGAAAGCGTTGCTTTGAAAATTAACCAGACTGCTTCGAACATTGTCTCTAAGTACTGCCCTACTAACTACTGCACATTTCTTTTTTAATAACAGTTCCACTTTTACACAGTGTGGAATTGACCAAAATGGTCGATGAGGGGATAGCAGTGGTGGATACTGTTTATGTTGAGAGTAGTAAAGCATTCAACACTGTCCTTCATCACATCCTTATAGGCAACCTCAGGAAGTACAGGCTGAAAAGGTGGGTAGTGAGGTAAACTCAGAAATCAGTGGAGTTGCTGGGCTCAGAGGGTTGTGATCAGTGGCACAAAGTTCAGCTGGCTGTCCCTTAGTGGTGAGTACCCCAGGGCTGATAATGGGCCGGTAATGGTTAACACCTGGATGATGGGACATTCTGTCCTAAACAAGGACAGAGTGCCCTAACCAGGCGTGCAAATATTGCAAAATGGGGAAAAGTGGCTAAATGCAGCAGAGGGTTGTACTGCTGTGCAGAGGGACCTTGACTTACTAGAGAAATAGGTAAACAGGGATTTCATAAAGTTAAAAAAAAAAAGGGAATTGCCAAGCCTTCTCCTGGGGAGGAAAAAGTCCATGCACCAGTGAGTGCTGGGGATGGGGGGGGCTGATTTGAAAGAAGCTTTGCTGACAAGTCCTTCAAAGTCCTGGTGGTCACTAACGTGACCATGAGCCAACAGTGTGTCTTTGAAGCAAAGAATATCAGCAGCATTCATAACTGCATTGAGAGCATTGCCAGCAGGTTGAGGGAGATACTTCCTCAGCACTAGTCAGCAAGTCCAGTTGATGCCTTAAGCCCATAATGATTTTTTATTTTTCTACCTTATAAGTTTTATAGGTAATAGAAGTAGATTTTAGAAACCCTTTCTCCCTCCTCCCCATAGTACCCTTTAGTTTATACATTCCTTAATCATCTCACCCCATTCCATACCCCCCTATCACCCTACCCCCATATCCAGTAGAAAATGTTTTGTCTCTTGTCAAGGCAAGCCTGTCTTGTTTGGAGAACGCCTGTATCTTGGCCTAAACCGCAGGACAGAATCAAGGAACTAGGTCACCCTGCTCTCTGTACCCTGAAGATGATGAAGATGATGAAGATGATGAAGAGGGGGTCCCAAAAAGCACCCCAGACCCAATTCCAAGAGGCGGGCCAGGGGGTGGACCAGGCCAAAAGTTATAAGGTGGACACACTTAGGATTGGCCAGATATTGTTATAAATGTAACATCCCGGGCACAGCTGGGTGTGCACCGTGTAACATCTAATTGCCTTGGCAAGAATTAAACCCTTTCTTATCTCACCCCAGCTAACAGCTCCTAGATTCATTTTGTAGCACCAGCTGAGCGGGCATCAAGTAAACACAGCAAAAATTATTAAGTGTTGGAACATGTGCCATATAGGAAAAGGCTGAGAGCAGGGACTGTTTAGCCTGAAAAGCAGAGGGCTCAGAGAGAATCTTATTAATGTGTATAAAAGATTGATATGGGAGGAGTAAAGAAGAAGGAGCCAGATCAGTGATACCCAATGACAGGGCAAGAGACAATGGGCGGGAACAGAAGCACAGGAAACCTCATTTATATAAAGGAAAATAGCATTTTAATTGGGAAGTTGTCAAACGGTGGAAGTGGTTGACCAGAGAGATTGTGGAATATCTGTCTTTGAAGGTATTCAAAACCTGACAGGACGTAGTGCTGGGCATCTTGCTGTAGATGAACCTCCTTTGAGCATGGGAAGAGGTCTATATATTCTCCAGAGTTCTCTTCCAACCTCCATAATCCTGTGGGAAAAAAAAAAGTCTCTATTTGTTTTCTTCCTTTTTTAATAGAATTTACTGTTAGATGCCAGTCATTCAGGTATTTTGCTTCCTGACTTTTGTTAGTGCTGTTTAGGCAAATTTGTAATAGATGCTTCCTCTGCAGAGCCTTATAAACCCAAAATAGTGGTGGTGAGACCTCTTTATAGATGAGATCTAAACTATTATCAGATTTTACTGTGCGTGTTCAGTCTTCAAATATCTCTACCATGCTCACAGGATTGTTTTCTCAAGAGTCTGTAAGCAGAATTAGGCACTGATTTAACCCCTACAGGTGTGAGGGACATGTTGATATTGTCATAGCTGTCACTGATGTATAAGTGTTGTGGACGACGGGAAAAGTACTCACACGACCACAGTATTGATCA
>NW_020925744.1:6646454-6646794 GCF_003984885.1 Neopelma chrysocephalum
AATAGTTTTCTTGCTTTAGCGTGAGACCAGAGCTATAGAATCTTTCCTGTGTCCTCTCTCTACCAACCAGGTTTCTGCAATATCTTCCACATATAAGCACATGTTTATGTTTCTCTGATTGTTGCCACAGGCTTAACATTTTATTGTGGTTGCTACACCTGTGCATACCATCTCAGTTATGTTTAGAGCTGAAGGGAATTAAAGTGCAAAGGATGAATCAAAACATTGTAGTTTTTCATGTATCTGAATATCTAGGATTGTTTGTTATGGTTATTAATATTTTCCAGTGCATCAGAAGGAAATCTAAATACTTAAACAAGCCACCCAGTTCTAGTAGTCC